>NC_133476.1:20571421-20774239 GCF_025370935.1 Choristoneura fumiferana | reverse complement strand
TGGGGTCAAATCTTGCAAGTTCATTTTGACCCACTCTCAGTAGTCGGTGTACAATGCACGTACAATCCAAAACGAAGAGGTCCACTATAGGGTTCATAAAATAAAACTCCACACAGCTTACATTGGTAGCAAGTATATTTTACAAAAAAAAACTTCTTCCTTTTATAGGATCTGAGGCAACCAAACGATAGCGCCATCTAATTCGATCCCAGTGCAATCTATCGGATTTTAAATAAACTAAATATTCCGTGAACAGTCGGATTGACTTAAAATTTGCTATATTCGTACATGTGTTAATTGAATGACAATGCAAGTATAGTCAACAAAATATCTTTTATTAAAAATATTATTTTACAGAAAACTTATTCACTTGAGTGCGCTTGGAAATAGCAAGTTTTCGACTTTCAATTAAAAAGCACCAAGAACTATGGTTTCTTGCACTCGTACACAACATACTCGTAGGTACAAAAACCGTGGAAATTAAAAAGAATTATGGTATTTTGGGTAAGGCCGCGAATTTTGACCAATTTGGACGTTTCAAATTTGGAACGCTGAAAAAAAAAATGATAACACCTAGAGGTTTAATTTTATTTTTATTTATGACACGATATAAACTCTCAAGGTCGCAAATGAGATAATTGATTTAACCCTTTTAAAAAATAATAAAAATATATTACCGTCCAAAACGTAACGAAAATTGACTATTTTTTTGACCACGAGTACTTAATACCTTATTATTTTCATGCTATTTAACTTCTCATGATCATTGATTTTGTTTAAACAAAATTTTATGATATAACGATAGTCCTACCGATTGCGGAATCATGATAATCAAATAATTTTCATGTTTTATATTTATTTCTTTTCACGTGCCAAAAAACCACGTTTTCGTTACGAATACTTAGGTGACGCTTAATTAGGCTACCTTTAACGCCAATTTCGGTAGAAATTTGTTTTTGTACACTGGCAACTAATACTCTAATAGGGGCAACATCGATGAGATAAAAAAATCTCATCAGTTTGTTTGACAAACAGCCATCAAAGTGACGCGGAGGTTTTTTTTCGAAAAAACGTCTAAAGTGCTTGTTCGATTTTAAGGGTAAGTAGTGATTATTTTAACTGGTTGTTTTTCATACGATAGGGTAATCTTTTCCATGTAAGTGGCATGTGTTATTATGTTCAAAGTGTCGTTATTCCCATGATAAACGATTTTTGTACAAAATACGTTACACTTTCGTTACGATTACGTTACATTTTTACAAAATGCTACGTATTTTGTACATAACGTAACGAAAAATGTGGTAAAGGAAGTTCACACAGAAAAATTCTAACTTACACCAGTTTATTATTAGGTTTCCAATGACTGCACGCGCAGTAGTAAGTTGTTAGATGGATATTTTGAAGTTAAATAAATTTTAATTGTAGGTGCAGGATCGGCACAAGAGAATTGTGGCGAGTTCTGTGTTCACGTCCTGCTACATGCATGTTAGCGTATTTAAAGTGAGAGACAAACTGAGGATTCACTTACCTACTTAGTTCATTTGTTACCTAAACTTAATAATCATAATAATTATTTACAAAAACATCTTTTTACATTGTCCACTTAACTAAGATACTACTTCCTAAATTGGTAAACCTGTGATTTAGGGTTTTGGACATTTCTTTGAGGTATTTAATAGCTTGTACATTCGAAGTCACAAGCATGCTCACAACTAGGTGGTAGGACCTTGTGCAAGGTCCGCCCGGATTGCTACCACATCTTCCTCGCTAATCCTGCCGTGAAGCAGCAGTGCTTGCACTTTGTGTTCGGCGTGGTGAGTAAGACAGCCGGTGAAATTACTGGCACGTGAGGTATCCATCATAGCCTCTAGGTTCGCAACGCGTCTGCAATCCCCCTGGCGTTGCAGATTTTTATGGGCGGTGGTGATCTCTTACTCATTTGATCGTTTGCCATCCAGTCGAATAAAAAAAAACCACATCCAAATTCGTTATGCTTATAAATGTGCACCTTATTGTCAGTGTTAGAGAGGCATGTAAAGATACACTTTTGGAAAGATGTTCGTCAACTAGAGGGTACTTCTACTTCCACATTCTCATGTTTAGCTCTATAGATTTTCATATAGGACAGATTTAAGATCAGTATCGTCAGAAGTTCTAGTAAAAAATAAAAACTTCACTTTATTATTTGACATGTATTTTTTTTTCATACATACGTTATCTAATGGGAATTTTTACCAGTTTGATCTAGGCTTTATAAAAATTTGCGTTACGTTTTATGGTAAACGTCACGTATATTTTTTTATGTTATTTCTATGTCACATTGGTTAAATTCGCGGCCTTACCCATTTAGTACGAACTGATTCCTCAAAGAATTAAAACCAGACGACCAGATGGCCTAGTGGTTAGAGAACCTGACTACAAGCTTGAGGTCCCGGGTTCGATTCCCGTGTCGGGGCAGATATTTTGTATGAAAATACGAATGCTTGTTCTCGGGTCTTGGGGTTTGATATGTAGTTAAGTATGTATCTATCTATATAATTATATTTATCCGTTGCTTAGTACCCATAACCAAGCTTTGCTAAGCTTACTTTGGGACTAGGTCAATTGGTGTGGAATTGTCCCGTGATATTGACCTCTTATATGGAAGACATCTGTTGTTCGTCGATACCCAAAAATCTCAGATCCTATTATATATAAGTGATCTCCTACCAATCAGTATTTTACCTTATACTTCTAAGATACTGGAGAAAGTAGTTTATTGACCAGGTTTCATCTTATTTAGAAACTAACATTTTGCCGGAAGTGCAGTCTGGTTTTAGGAGAGGCGGAGCACAACTAGTGCTTTACATGATGTCATAGGAGAGATCATCGAAGCAAGGGACTCTGGAGAAGTCTCTATTTTAGTATTACTTGATTTTTCACGAGCATTTGACTGCATGGATGTCTCTCTCCTTCTATCCAAGCTGCACTTTTACGGATTTGACAATGCTACTATTTGTTGGTTTAGTAGTTATTTTGAAAGTCGTCGCCAGTTGGTCAGTATTTCTCAAAATGACAGTAGCTCTCTTTCGTCGGATCTTAGTCCTGTTACGCGAGGGGTCCCCCAGGGTTCCATTTTGGGCCCTCTCTTATTTATTTTGTATAGTGCGGACATAATCAAATCTATAAAATATTGTAAATTTCATTTGTATGCTGACGACCTTCAATTATACTTTTCTTTCAACCCAAATGATACCACCATGGGTGTTGACAAGATCAATGAAGATCTGTTAAGAATCAGTAATTGGTCTTCCACCAACTGTTTAGCTCTAAATCCTGCTAAATCTAAATATTTAATACTTGGGACTAGCCAACAAATTGAAAAAATAAATAATTATAACCCTAAAATAACTTTGGACGGTGTTGAAGTAGAGAGAGTGGAAGAAGCTCGTAGCCTTGGGTTATTAATTGATCACAAACTTCGTTTTGAAATGCACGTAACAGAGACAGTTCGCAGCTGTTTTTATCGGTTGAAAATTCTCTACAATTTTCGGGACTTTCTCAATGTCAACACTAGAATAAATTTATGCGAATCGCTCATACTATCCAAACTCACTTATTGTCTTACGGTGTACTGGCCCTGTCTCTTAGAACGATCACGCAGGCAACTCCAAAGAGTGCAAAATGCTTGTGCCAGATTTTGTTTCGCTATCCCACCGCGTACCCACGTAACGCCATATTTGAACAACGCTGGTATTTTGAAGCTATCTGCTAGATACGAACTTTTATTGTCATGTTTGCTATTTGATACTATTAAATGGCAAACGCCCAGCTATTTATATAAAAAACTCGTTTGGTCCTCCTCCAGGCGTTTAATTCGTGATTCGCGTAAGGCGGTGATATGCGTGCCCAGACACAAGACTGTCGCTTTCAGGGGGTGTTTCAGATACCAATCCACTAAGTGCTGGAATAATATCCCCCCACCACTCCGAAACATTGAGTCAAAATCAAACTTTCGTATTAAGCTCAGATTGCACTTATTGTCTCTCCAGAGACTCTTATCTTGAACTTTTCTGAACCCCCTTCACCTCACACCTCACACTTTTTTTCTGACATTTTAAATAATAATAATAAATACTTAAATAAATTTTGCTACTTTACGATCCCACTGAATGATAAAACTCATTTGATGACGAGATTGGGCTGAGTTTATCACGTTGGTCGGCGTCCTTACTCGGTATGGGTACTGGCAGAATACCAGCGCTGCGGCTTACCGCAGCACTATGCTGAGCCAGCGCCTGTTCTTCAGTGCATCACATGGCTTCTCATTTATGTGTCTGATCTGTTTAATTGTTATTTAATTTATGTTTTTATTTAATTGTTAGTTTTATTACTCTTTAGCTACTAAGCCATGTCTTTGTTTTGAAGAATAAAGATTATATCTATCTATCTATCTATCTATCTATCTATATTTATTTTTATTTATTTTAAAGAGAAAAAGTCCGAAAATCACTGGATCACTAGAAGTAACCTTGTTTTTCATAAGAATACTATGATTTACAAACTTAGCTTTTTCTTACTATTAAACTAGGACGGATCCTTCATTGCGCAGATCCGACTCGTACTTTTGCTGGTTTTTCTCATTGATTGTCGTTTGAAGCACGGTTTAAGTTGGCAAGCTTCTTGACTGGCAGTTTATGCAGTGTGCTATAGAGTTGGCAAAGAAATGTGAGAGTTAATTAGTTCTGTTGACGAAAACTAGCGTGTAATAAGTTACAGGTTCGTATTCAGACTAACTAGTTGTAGGAACGTGATTAATAGTACATTTTTGTAGAGGCTGGAAAATAAGCAATAGATGAACGAGTTAGTTTGAAGGACGACCCGAGGGGAGGCCTTCGATACAATACAGTACAATACAGAGACTCTTTATTGCACACCAGAAATAGTAAGCGATACAGAAAACAGATACACAGAAAGAAAATTACGAGGTAAGCAATAGGCGGCCTTGTTGCTTAAGAGTGATCTCTTCCAGGCATCCTTTATAATACATCTAGTATTATTTTTCGCGGACGTCATTTTGAAATATTATATGCCCTATCTCCGACAGTGTATATGTATGTATGTAAGTATGTAAACTTTTAACTGTACAAAAGAAAAGAAACAAAACACAATTGACAGTTTGGACGAAACCTAATATATCTCGTATGTTGAAAACCATCTAATCATTAAGGCTACAGAGTGGACCAAAGAAATAAACATTCACGCATACAAAGCTCAGAAAACAAAACCTTCCTTTGGCAGTCGGGTAAATACGTTCAAAAATTGTTCAGGTATTGTATCATCGGTAGAATAGGAGCATGATAATCGTGTTCAGAATAACGCTAGCATGGTATCGGCGGGGATAGTTCACGCTCGAGCGGACTCCGTTCCCCTGTGGATGATTCGCGTTTTATCTATTTTCCACTTTCTGGAAGAGCGGATGGAGCAAAATATGAAATGGTTTTTACTGGAGAATAGGTAATATTAATATTGCACGCGATCGGCAGCGTCAATGATTACGATTTCTAGCGACCCCTAGTGCCGTATAGTCATAAATCAAACTGCTACATTCTACATCGCTTCATCAACTGATGCATAAGTAAATACAATTTCCAACTCTCTTCGGACGACCTCCTAATTATTAAGATGCGTTAGACCCAAAAAATATACTGTAATTAGACGGCGAATTACACCAGCCTTACATCTAAACATTCGCAATTATATTTACAATGCACGTGCTCGGAAAGTGCCTCTTGACGTGGGTCAACATATCCATAGAAAATTAGTGATTCCTGCACGCATCCACAAGTGTGCCGTAAAGTTGTATGGATTTTACTTACCGCACTTGTGCGGTAAAGTAACTTTTTAAATTGCCAAATAATGTCCAAACTATTGTTAAAAAAATAAGTCTAAAGAGTCGTTATAGTTAGGCTTTGAACAAATAAGAAAACGTTTGATGCAACCAACTGAATATTTACTGATAAGATAATACAGATTAATCGCGACAGAAAAGAGAACGTTAATTATTTTTTTTCATGTAAACTCGTATTTTAATTCCGTCTAAAGTTATGAAAAAAAAGGAAATAAATTCTTGAGTCCAATTCGGACCGTGCGACGTCAAGCGCGCGCACTCGAAAGTTAACCAATGAGCTTCCAGTGCGCGCGCACGACGTAGCACGAACCAATCATGGTTACCCGTTCGCGCCTGTCATGAAACCCCGCCAAAGTAATGTCCATAAGTTCAGTCCGGTGAATTAATTTTTGATAAGTAAATTAAAATGAAGAGTTTAAATGACGAATTTATATCTGGCTTTACGCCGCCTTACGTCCTTCACGAAGTACATATTGTCAGTGACAAACTCAACGCTGAACAAAATACGTAAACTATAATTTACATAACTAAGTTAATAAACATCTTAAATTGATAGAATAATCTACTTCTACACACATGGATATAATAACATCTACCGGTATGTCTTATTCTTATTTATTTGCTTTTATCTATTAGAATTAGTGAACCAATTTTGATTAATTTACAGTTCCAAAGCTAAAAAATCTCAGATTTACGGTAACTTTTTGTTAACAGCTGGTAGATTAGATACATAATACATATACTTGATGATAATTAACTATTACACGGATTTATTCACGGGTTGCACTGATATTTAGCATTATAGGAGCGTGCAGGAGATAAAGACTAGCCAATATAAGTGTGGAAAATGTCAAGCAAAAAGGGCTAATAATTAATCATAACAAATCACGATACTAAAACAAAATCTCCTTTACCTATCATTAGTAGCTGTAGCTGTTCTAATCTTCTGAGTCAATGATCGTTATGAAAAGATGGTTTAATAAAGTGTATACGTTAACGATTTTGGTTTGGCGTGCATATCGGTATGTATATCTACTGCCTGCTACTGTAGTAAAAGGAGTATGGCAAATAAATGATGTAGTCACTGCCTCAATTTTTTTCCTCGCTTAATGCATTGTAAAACGTTGTATGATATACGTGTCAAAAGTAGGAAATTCCCAACTCGTGCCGGCTCAAAACACTCGCTTCGCTCGTGTTTCAAGTTCTCCGCCACTCGTTGGGAATTGCCTACTTTCCGCACTTGTATCATAAATAACTATTAACGTTCCGTAGTACCCTGACAGACTTCGATCCCCAGGCATAATATCTGCCTAGAAAGAGATTTCTCTGTTGTGTACTTATTAATAGGTGTACATCGTTTCCATCTCATGATATTAACGACGCCGCTGCTTACCACAAAACGCATTCGAGTGACAAGCTTTCAAAATAAAACCCCAGGCCGACCTTTTAACAAATTCAAAAGAATACTTCTCCTAATTGACTTCACTTACCTTTCAATACTAAGCACTGCGTAAATACTAGCCGAATTACCTTCTCGTACAAGACAAAATGAAAAATCTACGCGTATCCAAGATACTCCCGAAAAATGACCGATACAAAGTTCACGTAGGTATCCCTTTTCATCTTGCTGATGAATGAGGAGCCTTTACAATTTCTTGCGAGCCCGATGGCCGGTCTTTCATTCGTGGCATTCGTTCATTCGCCATAATTGGCGGTGCCGCAGTACGATAAAAAGAACGCAACCTAATTGCAAACGGGACTTTTGCGCTAGGGCTATGGGGCAAGCGACTTGCGGAGTAGATTGGCGGGAAAAAGGAATTACCGTTGTTGTATGTCTTTCTGTGCATCATATCATCATATATTTTAATATTGTCTTCACTCTCTTAATCTGTTGTTACAGTTGCTTGAGGGTTGGAGACCTGGTGACCTGACATGTTTCCCCTAGTTCAGGCACCAGTCTCCACCGCACAATTTTTGTACCTATGCATATCATTACTTGTTACTGTATAAACTGTATAATGGACCAATCTACTTTTTACCCACACTAATCTGTCCGCGACATTTTACAAACAATTGCTGATTTTTGTAAGTAAACATGTTTTTTCTGTAATTTAATAGATGGTGTACATGAATACATGCCATCCTACGTGAAATATCTTGTTGGAAGTACGATTTTTTGGAGACGCCCAAAGTGTCGGTAAAATAGTTGATTGGCCCATATCCTGTGGTGGAGTTAATAAACGAATTTATTATTATTATAGCTCTAATCAGACACGGAAGTGCTTAAAAACGTAAATAGATCTTTCTAATATTATAATGCAAAAGATTGTTAGTATGCGTGATTGTGAATGTGGCTATTTTTTATCCCGATACAGGGTGTAACTCAACGATGATCCTTTACTTAAACAAGTGATAGTGTTGCTTAAACTGAACAACTTTCTCCAAGGAACGAAAAACGAAAAAAAAATTCAGACTCTCATACGAAATGTATTGGTTAGCTGACCGACTTACTATGGAAAAGCGAAAAAAAAAACGTTTTTCGACCTATATTCCTTGCAGAAAGTTGTTTAGTTTAAGCAACACTCACCTGTTTAATATATATGCTGGCTTTTGACGGCAAAAAATTAATTTACATAGCTTGGTTTTATCTCAGGGAAAACACGTGTTTCCGTGTCTTTCTTTCATCCTATTTCACGTCCAATAAGATCGTTAATTTCAATGTTGCCAACGTTAGCGCAATGGTATATCGGTATAGTGCTGGACTTGCAAAATGGTGTCTTGGGATCAAATTCCGGTAAGATAATGAGCTTAGTCTTTAAATTCAATAAAATACTCAGAGGGAGCAATTTTGCGCTCGGCGGGTCTAATTTATCATTCACAAGCAAGGTCCTTTTGCGGAGACGTCGGAGTGGGGCTGCAAAGAGACAAGAGATGCGGAGGGTACAAACTTTTTACCCGGCTGCCCGAAGGAGAATTATATTTTTCGTTGTATGTATGTCTATATCTTTTTTTGGTCCTCTCTGTAGCCTAAACGGAGGGATATATTTTAACATCACGGAATGCCTGAAAATACAAACTGAAATATAGATGCACAGAAAAACCAGAAAAATAAGACCAGCACTGGTCCGGAGTGGTGTAGCGGTATAGCACGTGGCACGGAATGCCGAGGACCTGGGTTCGATTCCCAGTGCTGGTCTTATTTTTCTGGTTTTGTGCATATATATTTCAGTTTGTATTTTTAATTTTGGTTTTACGGGATGACCGTAAAAGTAAAAAAAATTGGAATTGAAATAAAAACGAAAAATGTAATTCTCCTTCGGGCAGCCGGGTAAAAAGTTTGTACCCTCCGCATCTCTTGTCTCATTGCAGCCCCACTCCGACGTCTCCGCAAAAGGACCTTGCTTGTGAATGATAAATTAGACCCGCCGAGCGCAAAATTGCTCCCTCTGAGTATTTTATTGAATTTTGTAATTTTTAACGTCGCTCGTGTTTTGGTTATTATTAGCTATGAATAGCGGTCGGTGCCATTATGAGAGATTACGAATTTTAGATGAATTATAAATTTAATATCGTTTCGTTTCATCTGATATTGGATGGCGAATTTTAAAGTATTATGTTTTTGCTGACACAATTTTAGTATTAACTAAACGTGCATGTAAATTTTCAAGGTGCATAACAGTAGAAAATAACACACTGAAAGAGATATGCTACCTTTTGAAAAATTGTATCAATCAAGGGACTCCATACATCCCTGTATTTCTTTTATTATTATTTTTGTTTTTTTTTTCTTTAATTGTATAATATAGTTTTAAGTATTTTATTTGTAATTATATTTTTATGAAAAAATGACTTTCTGCCAAGTTTCTTGCGGCGCATTCTTCTTGGCAATGATGGTCTTTCCGAAAGCGCTGGTAGTTTAAAAAATGACGTGTAAAAGTGCCCATTGCGGCCTATTTACTGAATAAATCATTTGAATTTTGAATTTTTGAATTTTGAATATGGTGGCCATGTACCTACTTCAAAAACAAATGATAAAACTATCAATTTTAAATAGTAATATTTTATACAAACATATACCCTGGCTGCCAAAATTCGTAAACTAACTTGGAGATTACAAAAATTTAACAGTGTAACTCACACACACAAACATCACGCCTGTATTCCCAAATGGGGTAGGCAGAGCACACGAAACGTTACCGCTTCGGAGCCACTTTTAGCAATTTTAGGTTTAAAGTTTGACAAAAACGGTACAATAGTGACAGGTTGCTAGCCCGTCGCCTACGGTATACCTTAACCTTATATCCTGTAACCTTATATCGTGTAACTCACGATTTCACTTATGTCACGAACTCACTATGTCAGGAACAGTCGCACTAGTTTTGATCTTTTTGGAAGACCCAATATGATTTTTCAAATATGTGTCACGAGAGCTTAATTTTTTTTTAGGGTTCCGTGCCCAAAGGGTAAAAACGGATACTCTATTACAAAGATTTCGCTGTCCGCCCTTCTGTCGACAGGCTGTAACTTAAGAACCGTGTTAGTTAGAGTTTGCCGTTTTTTGCTAATGTCTGATGAATGTTGTATAGAGGTACGGAACCCTTTGTGCGCGAGTCCGACTCGCACTTGGACGGAATTTTTTAAATGCTGTTTTGAAAACATCAAAAATAACTGTATATGCTAATTGCTCAGATTGGTACTCGTATTGGCGAAGAATATTGCCAGCCTCAGATATGATTATTTGACTTTCAGCTATAATTTCTTTGTTCTCAGGAAATCGAGCACTGTTACTACCACGGAACGGTAAAGGACTACCCGGGTGCCTCTGCGGCGTTTCATACGTGCAACGGCGTGTCCGGCGTCATCCACATAGGGAACGAGACCTTCGTCATACACCCTTTCTACGGCGGCGATCTATCGGTCAGTGCCGTAGCTTTTGTGTTGATCAATTTACAGGTTAGCGTTATATTGCCGCATTGGCTCTATCACTGATGAATCCATTTCCGCGCGGAGCAGTAATGTAAAACTACTTGCGTAATAGTTCTTGCGGTGAGTAAATGAATAAATTTGAATTTTAAAAATAACAAAAAACACTGGTAGTAACTAAATAAGTAGGATTTGAGAACCACCTTTCAGCATACTTTATTTTAATGAATAAAATAAATAAAGGTTTTCGTTCGAAACATTGCATAAAGCGAAATTAAATATCAATTTTACTAATAATAAATGGGATGATACATAGAGAATTGCATTAACAAACCCCAACAGAGACAATAAATATTCAATGCGGCATTGCATTTTTAAACACCCTATGTGGAGTTAGTATCTCAAATTGGATCGAGTCCGCCCTAACGTCGCAATATTTCAAAATCATCCCAAATACAAAACCCTATCCGTACCTATCGTTTCAAATTAAAATAACCCTTTTGTTAATTAACAAACTGTTGCCTAAATTCTCGAAATAAGCCGATATCAACTAATTAACGCATCCGGCTGTAAATCAAAGGGATATAAATGTATTTTTCCGCCGGTAACCTGCCTCCGCTCGTATATCACGGCCTGCTTTGGCCAAATTAAGTTTTCCAGTAAAATACGCACGGAACGGAGTGCAGTTATTGCGCAACCAACATGGATTGATATGAATACCTACATTTAGCGGCGTGTGTTGAGGTCGGGATAACTTGAAATTATAAAGCGCTTTTAATGATATTTTGGAACGATAGGTGATCGAGCGAGCGGACTCCATTTAAGCTTGGGCAAGTTGGTCATCAAATTTAGTGAGTAGCCTCGAAAATTATACGGTACATAGTGTTGATTCAGTCTTTTGATTACTTTATAAATTGTGCACCACTGTTGTTGTCTGTTTTGAGGTTTTCCATGGGGTCTACAGATTACTGAGCCTACTAGTTTTAAAGGTCACGTTATGTTATAGGTCGTATACCGTCTTGAATATTTCGTATTATATTTTTTTTGTATAATAGTAGAGATCCCATGGCTATCCAATAATCAAGTGCCGTTAGCAAAATAGGGTGTTAATAATTATTTTTTAGATTAGGTTATTAACAACGTTTTATTAAACTTCAAGTGTAGTTTTTTAGCAGATCGTTTGTTCAACGAAATAACAAACTTGTGAATATGTATTATTATTTTATGTAGTAACGTATCATCAAATGATGTAATCCAAATTGGAATCATGTTTAGTTTGTTGGGATTGACACAGAGCAGGGAAAAAGTTTGTAATTAAAATGATAAAAAAATGAATAGATTAGTTACATGAAATGATATTAATATTGCGAATGAACCGGAAGGCGAAGCGTTGAAAGACCTCCCACTAGGTGGACTGACAATTTCACTACACAGCTAAGCACTCTACATATATTGTAACTTTAAACGAGCAATTCTTGTATATTTATTATATTTCGGGAAGCTCGGAAGCGGCTCTAATGATTTTGATGAAATATCAGGGTATTCGGGACGAATAATCGATCTAGTCTAGCTTGGTCTCATTACTTGGAAAACACGTATTTTCGAGCAATTTAAATTGGCTATTACGATTTTAGCAGTTTAATTTGTCCGCTAATTCATCATCATCATCATCATCCCAGCCTATATACGTCCCACTGCTGGGCACAGGCCTCCTCTCAGAACAAGAGGGCTTGGGCTATAGTTCCACGCGGGCCCAGCTAGCAGCAGCGGGGCTGGGGGGTGTCCGCTAATTACGTAGCTCAAATTGCATCATCCCAATGTCAAACACAGAGGCTTTGTGACTTTGTGTATATCATAGAGGTTGCTAATTACATTTTATGTAATAGAGTACGGGCCTGTTATGAGTTTGAATGAGGCTATCGCGTATGAATTCGCCACTAGAGGCGCTAGTGTAGCGTGAGGTCTGCGAAATGTCAAATCTCATAGTTTTTGAGTGAGCTACGCGGGTTTTTTTATAATTAGAATAGTTTTGTGAATATTTTGCAATATCTGAAAGTAATTATGGCAAATATGCGTTCCGGGGCAACGAATGTCTGTGTTTTCAGACAGTTTTGTCTTTCGGAAACCTTTGTTCTCCCTTTTTTCGGAACAAAACGGGGACTATGCAACACTGTGGCATGCTCGATATTTTTATGGTACGGTTTTAAAGTGTATTAATATATTATGATTTTAATCTAAACTTTGTTTTCACGCCCGTAATAACAGGCTTTGAAAACCATACTTAAAAACCTCTCGCAACAGTGCGCCATTTAGTGAGACAAAAAACGATAGCCCTCATTGCGTTAGCGACAGTGCATTTACGAGTTATAATAGCAATAAGATGATACTTTGCCTACATCCTGCTTCACCATTTGATATTTTCTTGATATTTATCGCAACGTCTCTCTTTCTGTATCAGTTTGGTTCATGTTTTTCCAATTTTAATAAGGTTCGGACGTGGCGTATTTAAAAAAAATGACAAATCTCGGTGGCCTGGTACTTAAAACTTAATTTCTTGTTACGAGTACTGCTTTATAGCCTTACCGTTAAACAATTTATAGTTTATTTAGTTTATAGCTGTTGACCAAGGGATGGCAGTAATTTAACGGTTCCTCGACCGGGCAATAACCAATTTCCGAGGCTAATATTTGGCGAGCCCAGAGCTCCGCATTGATAACGACCAAAATCTAGTGTCAGTTGAAGAAGATTGGAAAATTTACATAGACGCTAAAGAAAATACAGGTGCTGCTTCAAAATTTTTTTTTATTCGACCGGATGGCAAACGAGCAAGTGGGTCTCCTGATGGTAAGAGATCACCACCGCTCATAAACATCTGCAATACCAGGGTTATTGCAGATGCGTTGCCAACCTAGATGCCTCACTGCTGCTTCACGGCAGGATTAGCGAGCAAGATGGTGGTAGCAATCCGGGCAGACCTTGCAACTTGGTCCTATCACCTGCAAAGTAATAATAAGTGACTATGAAATAAAAAAACTCAATTCTAATATAAATTCATTAATATTGTTAGTCATCATCAGCCGGAGGACGTCCACTGCTGAACAAAGGCCTCCCCTTAGGACTCTACAATGAACAAAAACTCGCCACTTGCATTCACCCGTTGCCCGCGATTCTCAGGATATTCTGTCCGTCCAGTGAGAGATGTGCCAACGCTTCGTCTTTCGGTTCATGGCCGCCACTCAACTCACTCAGGAAGTGATTGAATCTCTCAAGAACATCCCAAGCAACCAAAACAATAATAATCGACCATCGCGTCACATTATTCTATTAATTCACCGACTGTTTCAGTCGCTAACCTAACCTAACCTTTTGGGTGTCGGTTTACGATTTAGATTCCTATGAGTTGGTGGCAAAATTAAGTGTGTAGCTGGACAGTGGTGACAATTGACAATTAATCTTGCCAGGGCTTTGTTTGGGGGCGGTCATAGGACCGATAAGAGGCATTGTTTGCGGGCCTATGTCCATATTATGCTTAAGATTTGGCATTAAAAGTGAATTGTGTAGTAATCTCATTGTAATTCTGCTAAGGGGCATCCATAGTTTACGTAACAGCAATTTTGATGAAATTAGCCTCAAATTTCTGTGATGCTGTCTTTGTTTGTTTTGTCGGAATAAACAGAGACGGCATCCAGATAAAAAAATGTCACTAAAAATATCATTGAGTGGTGAAACAAGCCCTTGATTATGCGCAAGTGTATTTAACATTAACGAAAACGATTATTCGGAAGTCGGAATTTAAATTATACTCTCAGACCGAGCACGAGTGAAGCCGTGTGTAAGAACTAGTTAGATCCTAAATCATTTCGTCTTGAACTTTTTGATTTGTAACCATCAGCTATTCATACTTGTACAGTTAAAATAAAATAGTATGAGGGCGATTTGGCTTCGTTTGCGCTAAAATTTGAAATCTTGTGTTATCTCAGAAATACTAGTCAGACTCAGAAACTAGATTGATTTTTCGTCCCAGAAAAGCCCTAACATTTCGTCGAATTCCTTAGAGCCTTTTTTTCAAGTACCTGAAACAGATAAACAAGGATTTCTTGCTTAAGTAAATGTATAAGATAAATCGATAAGATATTATACGTATGTATAACGTATACCATTTCCATTTTTTTCTACAGCATACTCTAAAACATTCAAAAGCATTATTCGTAACCATGTGCCTATGTAGTGGCCTAAGCTCTGTACCATTGTGTCCTTTGTTTATACATTTATACATCATCCCAACAGTAACGGCGGACAAACACGCCGTCTGTCCGTCTGTCACTGTAACCGTAGCTACCGACATTTGTCAGAGATGAGATAATCCGTCGCCCTTAAGCCAGGGGCTCACTGAGCGCGGAATTAAATGTAAACAACCAAAACATGGTTGTTTCGAATTGCCGGCGGCGTTTCTCGAAGACTGCTGTTTTGTAAACTCTGTTATGCCATATTCCGAAAAGATGATTAAAAAACGATCAAGTGCGAGTCGGACTCGCGTTCTAAGGGTTCCGTACAAATTTGTAGGGACGTACTTATGAATAACAAGTGTTATGTATATTATAATTTTGAATGTACTGCTTTAAACTTTTATAAATTCTACTCATATAAAATATATATATTTTTTGCTGTATATGTGTGTCTTCTGTGTAAGTGAATAAATGTCTTCTTTCTTTCTTTCTTTCTTTCTTTCTTTCATAATCATCATGAGCTGGAAAATGTCTACTGGTCAACAAGTCCCCCCTAGGAGGCCACACAGTGAACGTCTTCCGACTGACGATGACGAAGATATTTTACGTAAGATAGTAAAGCTGTCTCAGTAACTGCTATCTCTAATCCTATGTCATGAGCAATACAGTCGCAGCTGAGTTTAATTATTGTGAAAATATAGCGTGTAAAACACTAGACATTTGAAAGAAAGAAGAAAGAAAGAAAAAACATTTATTCGGAACAGTGACAGAATAATTACATAGAAGTAAGACAAAGAGAACAACACAGTGTTACTGTTCACGAAACGGAGCCACCTCAGCATAATGTCGGCTCAAGAGCTGACGCTGGTCTCCGGTGGGACCGTGAGGCCGTCATTGCACGCTGCACGTGCACCGAACCGTGCCTAATTGTGAACGCGACTGTCTATGGTCAGCGCTACCAACACAAGCCAAGCATGACATGACATTGACAACTGACACGGTCCACACGTGTAGCAAGCAAGACGAGAACAAAATTTTTGCGCCGAGAACATTTGCGGTAATTATGATGATTTTGTTCAGTGCGACCCCAGCCTTGCACCGTGCTGCGGCAAATTCAAATTGCGGCTGAGTAAGGGCTCGCAGCCGTCACGTGTTTTTGGTAACACGGGTACCCGCTAACCGTAGCTTTGGAATATTTTGCAACTCTTGAACTCGAAACATGATGTATATTAAAATTTGTGGTGAGTAAAATCTGGAAATAGGTGTCATCATCATCATCATCCCAGCCTATATACGTCCCACTGTTGGGCACAGGCCTCCTCTCAGAACAAGAGGGCTTGGGCCATAGTTCCCACGCGGGCCCAGTGCGGATTGGGAACTTCGCACACACCATTGAATTGCTTCGCAGATTTGTGCAGGTTTCCTCACGATGTTTTCCTTCACCGCAAAGCTCGTGGTAAATTTCAAATGTAATTCCGCACATGAATTTCGAAAAACTCAGAGGTGCGAGCCGGGGTGTCAAACCACTAGGCCACCACGGCTTTTTACCACTAGGCCACCACGGCTTTTTAGGTATAGGTAATAGGTGTCATAGGTGAATTGAAACTTAATTTGTATTGTATTGTATTCATTGTCGTATTTTCGATGTTTTTTTTTAGGGATGCAACGATGCCGATAATCGTAAACCGCAGTTTATCGTTATTTTTGGCGATCATCGGTATTGTAAAAAGTATTACGATTTAAAACGATCCTTAAATCTAGTTTGATGTAATTTTTTTGAGAGGGAAGGCAAGACAGCATCGATGTTTGCGCTGGCAACACTAATGACAGCCATCATTCATATTTTTGACGTTGGCTACTGACATTGACATTCGTTTTTCGCGCGAGTATTGTTGTAGTATTTATTTATTGTTTTTGTGCGTACCGTAAACCGGTACCGGTCCGGTTTTGTAAGCCGGATTAAACCAGCTGTGGAAAACAATCTTTTCGAATGTACAGAAGCTGGTTTGATCCTATTTAAATTTGATTTTCCTCAATTGTCTTGTTTTATTAAATGTATGTGTATGTTTGTAAACTCTTTATTGTACAAAAGAAAAGAAACAAAACACAGTTGACAAACTTTGAGATACTTGTACAAAGGCGGACTTGTGTGACAAAGAGTGAGTTTAAGAGTAAAAAAAAAATGTGGAAGCTACTAAATGAAATGAAATATAAATAAAATAATCAATTATTAGTTATCGTATTCGCTATTACGATGCATTCGTCATTCGTATCGGTATCGTAATAGAAATATCGTTGCATCCCTAATTTGTATCTAACTTTAAATAAATTGTACCTACACCCAATGGCCTCAATTTTGCGAGGAGACATGTGCCCAGCAGTGTGGCGTATTTAGGCTGAATGCAATTCCTTGAGGATTATAGAGATCAATGATCAACCTTGATGGTCCTCATAGTAGATTGTATTCTTGTAGCTACAAGTGAATACGTCATCAACTCAACGTGAATTTTAATGGAGAATTTAACCTGAAATTACCATAACGCCTACCGATAGCGCGGCGCGTAACAAAATTATAATTCGAGCGTAATTTAACTGTAATTCAAAGTAATCGCGGTAATTCGCCGGCGTAATTCCAATTTATGACGCGTAAACGCAAATAAACGCATGTTAAGTGAGAACTCTGTACGCGTTCGGTGTTCTACGAAGTGGGGTTTTGCTTGCGGTTTTATGTTAAGTGGATAAGGGTCTTCTAAAAAGTTCTAGATTAGCCAATAGATTAGCTTATTTTATTTATTTTAGTAACAGGACGTTTGCTCAATGAAATCTAAGATTTTTTTTTAATGCAATGACGTCACAATATGGCAGTTTGGGGAGTAAACGGTGCAGTGAAACATAATGAAATAATTGTAAAAAATATTTTTATTAATTTATTAGCTTAATCTATACAACCTTATGAAGTTAGTTTGACCTAAGATATATGATTTCTTTATTTGCAACTGCATATCACAGTGATTGTGTCAATTTGTCAAGACACTATCTCATAAAGACCTACACAAACTAGTTAGCTAATGTCGCTCTGAATTTGAAACTAAAGATCGGTTTTCTCTTTCTTTCTCATTTTAATCTTCAAGAAAACATAGAACACCGCCGAGTCCCGAGCGAAATTCACAGTATAGCTGTATCTATTTTAGCTCTCAAGGCTGGCAACGCGTCTGCAGTTCTATAATGCTGTGTGTATTCGATCCATATCTCACTTACCATCAGGATAACCAGTAACCACGTGCTTGTTTGCCACCTTATATGTCATAAAACAGTAAACTTTCACATTTAGAATATCGAGCAGTTATCCTGATTACTACTGAATACTGAATATATGAGTTCATATACGCATTAACGTAGATTTATAGTGTCTTGTCACATGTTTATGATTTATTAATTTTGTGTCCGGGCGTGTAGTAAATATTTTGTTACGCTGAAGATAGATGGTGCTTTGTTCAATTTGAAAATAGTTAACAAGTTTGAGGAGATTGAGTAAAGATTGATGAGTTTATGTTCAAATAGTGCGTTAAAAGTAGATTATTTAGTCAAGGCAGAGAACTTTAAATGTAAGAACATATTTTTATGACAGGGTACATTTTTCTTGGCGACGTTTTAATAATACCTACTTGTCTACTTGTAAATAATTATACAACACAAACCCCAAATATGACCCAGAGCGGATTAAAGTAGTTACTTCACCATTTGTGGTAGGTAACAAAGTATTTTTTTTTCATTAAGAATTTGTAAACATCCTTATCTTTTAAAAGATATAGCTACCTACAATTTAAGATATTTGTCCTCCTCTAAAACGAGCCATTTCGAATAAAGAGTTCTATTTAATTCAAACTCTTTCTTAAAAAGGAACAAAAAATCTGGCCAGTCCCAAATTGAAAAAAAAAGTCGCAACAAAAAGTTTCGAATTCAATTTTCACTTAACCCAATCAGAGCCGTACATTTGAAGACGAGATTAAACATTTTAGGCTTCCAATGCTACCAACTTGGAGATAACGCCCAACTCCTAAGATAAGTTTCGCAGTATATGGGTGCTTACAACTTTGCCTTGTCATGGACACTACTAGGGGTTTTAGATCATCGACTTAACTTGTTTCTTGGAATTGTGGAGTTTGTTATCTGTTTCACGAGTTACGACGTAGAAATTTTTTACAAGTGGCGTTCAATCAATCAATCAATCATTTTATTTGTCAAAACAGGTAGTACAGAGATCTTATGAGTAAAATACCTACATACTGTCACTGTGTTGCGCCATGCGGCATACAAATATATAGGCATTCAATAATACGTCATGCATGTTTTGTGATTAAATATTTTATAGTATAAATTTATCATCTTTCATTTAAATATTCTTGAATCGAATAATATGCCTTTTCTAGTAAAAAGTTAAAAAGCAATTTATTTTATATTTCGGCTGATCAGACTGTCTTATTATTTTTGGCGAATTGATTGTCAGATAACGTGCATTTGAATAGCTGTGTAAAATAAGTTGAAAATCACATTGGGTTTTTCACAAACTCTTTGGTTTTTAGGTAAATTATACTCTCTCGTTCTTTCAAATGTAAGACTTCTCCAATTTTTTTAAATGTAATATTTTCTTTTTTCTGTATTATTAGTCCAAACGTTTTGTCATACTTATTAAAATAATTTTGCAATGTTGTAATTAAAAAAAAATACCTAAGTGGTCAGGATTAGCTCGGTAGTAAGTAAACCAATGCCACCATACATTTTGCATCTAAACAAGGTATGTGTGTTTGTATGTATAATTCTTTAATTTACACAGACATAACAGATTTCAGAACAATAAAAAGCCTTTGTAATGTTCTAAATTGTATGTGTTAACATGATTTTTCCTTAAATCCTTCAAATTAGGTACTCTTATCATATTTACATAACCAATACTTTCAGTGAGTTCGACTCTATCTTCCACTTCCCATCGAGTTCCCGTAGTACCGTTTGACCTAACTTCGCTAAAAGCAGTTCAAACTGCCAGTCACCACTCGCCCCTTGATTAATATTAAAACGATAATGACTCGTGTTTTTGTCCGTCCGTCTGTCATATCCTATTTCTTGGTTTTAGCGGAAATTGGCAACACTCCCCGCAGTAACAATGTCATCGCGAGGTATGGTTTTTAGAAATTGGAAAAATAAATTATCACGTTTTCATTCCCTTTTTTGTTATTGGACGTATTTCTTTCCTATTTTTTTGGTCGGATCAGCTTCACACATTTATAAAATGTTTGGGCCTTTATCAAAGAGCAACTCGCATTACGTCACTACTTTGAAAAAATCTCGTATCTAATATCAATACGTCCACAAAATTGAACCTTGACATAATGTTCATAAAGTTCACTCGGAAAGATTATCTATTTTGAGTAACGAGTTTTTTTTAAGTAGCTTAAGTTATTTCTTGCAACTTTTTTTTTTTTTATACGACTGGATGGCAAACGAGCAAGTGGGTCTCCTGATGGTAAGAGATCACCACCGCTCATAAACATCTGCAACACCAGGGGTATTGCAGACGCGTTGCCAACCTAGAGGCCTAAGATGGGATACCTCACGTGCCAGTAATTTCACCGGCTGTCTTACTCTCCACGCCGAAACACAACAATGCAAGCACTGCTGCTTCACGGCAGGATTAGCGAGCAAGATGATGGTAGCAATCCGGGCGGACCTTGCACAAGGTCCAACCACCTGCAAAAACTGCTAGGCACAGGCCTTCTTTCGAAATAAGAGGGCTTGGGAGATTGGGGCCTCTGCACACAGCACTGAATTGCAGCGCTATCAAATTAAATCTAAAGTACAAACATATTATTATGAGAAGAATATCTTAAGTATTTTATTGTACACTTGCTGTTACTTGCGATTCCGTCTGCAAAGAATTCATTGACTGCTATCCCTTGGGAATAAAACTTTTTTTGGGATAAAAACTGCTCCTATTTTGTCTTTTCTCAAACTATCTGCATACCGAATTCCATCTAAATTGGTTCAGTGGTTTAGCTACCGTGGCGCTGTAGCGCGTCTGGCAATGTTACCGTGAATAGGGTGGACGACTTTTACGCGGTCATAAGAAAAAGACACTGGTCTTTTGTTGCGAGAGTGAGCGAGTCGGTAAACACTATTGTAAAGGTAGTGAGTGCGACGTGCTACTTTGGCAATGAAATTTCGATCCTGCGCGTGTAATGATTTAGCACATGTTAAATTGTAACTTTAAATTTAATTTTATTTATTTAATTTGGGATTATGATTTAATATGATTATGACATGTGTGATTTTTAATTTTAATTTTAACTGTATTAGTAAATTGTATGGGTTTAAAAAAAATGCCTAAATAAAGAAATTTATTATTATTATTACTAAGAGCGGAAAGTTGACAGACAGATTGTCAAGATATTCTATGTTTGTAGATACAGTAAATCCATACTATCCATACACTATATAATATTATAAATGCGAAAGTAACTCTTCTGTTTCTGTCTGTCTGTCTGTCTGTTACGCTTTCACGCCTAAACCGCTGAACCGATTTTGATGAAATTTGTACAGAGATAAAATAGACCTTGGGAAAGAAACATAGGCTATCTTTTATTGCGAAAAAGAGGCTATTCAGGGGTTGAAATAGGGGATGAAAAGTTTTATATGGTGGAAGTTCGTAGCTATCGAAGATAAAACCATGACACTTGGCATTTAGGCACTTAATAAGAAATAATTCTATATTTGTTTGAGCTTTTTTTAAAAAATCGACCTGTGAGGGGATGAAATAGGTGATGAAAGTTTATATGAAGATTGTCATTGTCGAGATAAATCGATGGTTCTTTATGAAACTTGGTTGGGCACGTGATAAGAGATAAATACATATTTGTTCGCGGCGTTTTTAAAAATTCTTCCTGTGAGGGGTGAAATAGGGGATGAAACTTTACATGGAAGATCGTCATTGTCGAAGATAAATCGATGGTTTTTTATGAAACTTGGCATTGGCTACTTATAAAAAATAAATAGATATTTGTTTAAGCGTTTTTGAAAAATGATACCTGCGAGGGGATGTAGCAGAGGGGATGGTGCAGTGTTAGCAGAGCCTTTTAAGCTCATAAGCAAAATGTACGCAATGTGGGGTCATTTTAGATGGCTTATTCACATAGACAGTCAACATGAAAAATTATGATTTCAGATTTCTTATTTATTGTGCTATAAGAGCTACCTTATGCAAAATTCCAAGTTTCTAGGACAGCCGGAAGTACCTACCCTATAACTTTTTCTGTTGAGGCAATTTTGTATGGAAACACCTTTTTAACGACTGTAGCTTTTGATTGCCTTGACTTAGAGGTGTGATTTTTTCACAGCTTTCGGGACTATTGAGACTAAGGGTTTTAATTTCAACTCGATATATACCTTACTCCGCGCTGTTTACGAGATAAAGGGTCTTGACAGACCAGACGGACGGACGACAGCAAAGTAATCCTACAAGGGTTCAATTTTTTCCTTTAAGGTACGAACCCTAAAAAACATTTGATCTGGCGCTTTTTCAAATTTCGACCTATTTACTTGAAAATATGGGGATGAAAGTTCTTAAGGAATTCCAAAAAATTACTACGTATAAGTATATTTATCGGATGTGTAGCTATGCTTAGTAAAAATGCTTTGACTTTACTTAAGACGTAAGGCTAAGATGCTAATAAGTGTGTCAATAGTTTCACTATGAAGAATTAGTCCTTTTGTGTTGGCAGGGTAGAATACACGTCGTATTGCTAAAATATGGCTACCCCGCCAAAATATTTATGTTTTACCAAAGAACATCGGATGGGATGGATGTATGGAAGAACAAAAAAAAAAATAGTTTATATTTGTAGCAATGTACTAAAATAGGTTATTTTTGGTAAACCGTAGAAGTTCTATGTACCTACTATTATTGGCAGAATAGGTATCCTATATAAATTAAATACTTTCCCCAAAATTACTATTTCAAGCGGACGAAGTTCGCGGGCAAGAAGCTAGTTAGAAAATAATTATTTAAATATAGCACAGGGCAACACCTTTGCAGAATTTATACTTTATTTATATATTTATACTGCACTTTTCGGCTTATTATAACGCTAATTGCAGAGTTTCCTGGAACGTCTACAGTGTGTGGCCCAGAACCGGGGATAATATTGAAAACAGAGGCTCTGTAGGTCACCGGTAATTCGACCATCATGGTCCCACTTAATTAAAATAAAAACTTAACTTGTTTTTTTTGTTCTAACAAAAATAATCGTAATTTCAAAGTACGCCATCCTAGAACCCAACCGACGTCGCCTGTCACGCTAGAAAATAGCAAAACATTTTGCTTTTACATTGCTTCTTCGAATAAAGTATACACACCACACACACACACACACACACACAAACATCACACCCGTATTCCCAAATTGGGGTGGGCAGAGAACACGAAACGTTACCGCTTTGCATAGTTTAAAGTGTGAAAAAAAAAAAAAAAAAAAAAAATAAAAGTCGCTGAACTAATGTGGTTCAGTTTAAAGAGTGCGATCTATGTTTTAATTTTAATTATTTGCCCGTGTTACAGGCCACACCCAGTATTACATTAGCTTGTTATTGCTCAACATTTTGAAGGAAATTGCGACTTAAACGAGATCAAAATAAACAATCGTTAATAAATACACTGAAATAAATACCTTCTATCAAAAAACATACCGTCCTAATCCACTGCTAAGTCCATCGCTAATCCTGCCGTGAAGCAGCAGTGCTTGCACTTTTGTGTTTCGGCGTGTAGAGTAAGACAGCCGGTAAAGTTACTGGCACTTGAGGTATCCCATCATAGGCCTCTAGGTTGGTAACGCATCTACAATACCCCTGGTGTTGCAGATGTTTATGAACGGTGGTGATCTCTAACCATCAGAAGACCCACTTGCTCGTTTGCCAAACAGTCGAATAAAAAAAATACAAAAACTAAAACGAAAAAGCGAATTTAAGAATTCGCTTACGAATTTAAGAAGGCATGTTTACGTAGCGGTATTATTCATTAGGCAGCGTTACACGTCAGCTTAACGCTAATGCCGGGCACACACGCGATACTACTATCCCCGTAATGTACGTCAAAGTCGGGGATACACGCATGGGGTAGTAGTGTTTTTTAATTCAGTAATTAAGCAACGTTAAGCAGCGATGTTGCCTCGGTATTCGGGCCATCTGCTAAGCTTTTATTTAGCTTTTTTGTTGTTGTTTTTTGTTTGGGTCAAATCTTGCAGTAAATTTGTATGCATTTACAAGAGGTATTATTGAATTCGATTGAAATTATGTATACTTATGTAGGTTGAATAACAATGCGATGTACGGTCAACTAAAAGTACGATCACATCGATCTTCGATACATATAAAAATAGGTACATTTTTTTTTTTATTCGACATTAGAGGGAAAGAATAAAAAATTAACTTATGATTGGTTTTTTGGAGTGGAGTATTTTTGTACTTTTTCTTTCAACTCCAAATTTGTTACTTTTAGTAGTAGTATTTGTTAGTTTTTGTAGCAGCACTGTGTCCAGCAGTGGTGTAGGGGTTATAGCACGCAGCATAGATTGCTGAGGACCTGGGTTCGATTCCCAGTGCTGGTCTCTTTTTCTGGTTTTTCTGTGCATCAATGTCTCAGTTTGTATTTTCGATAAAAAATTAACGTCGAATCGTATAAAGTGCTTTTTTAACAAGAACTTTATTTGTAAAATAAAAAGTGGTTGATTTTTTATAGAATCTGATCGACAAAAGGTTTTTAAAAATGTCTCAAAGTTAATAAACAAAATAATAAGGAACTCGTAAAAAAACAAAAAAAATAGTTCCTCTCATTTGTTGTTACTACAAAAATAAATACTCTGATTATACTTACTGTACATATCTTAATTTTTTGTTATTTAGGATAGCATTTATAAAGAGGAAGCGCAGTTTTACTAAAATAATTTACATAAGTTATTGAATCAGGCGTTACTTTGCGGAGGTCCATATCAATGAACTAAAACAATAACTTTGCTCACCCGCGACCTTATTTGCAAATGTTCATGTATTCTGCATTTATTCTGCAATTTGTCAAGTAAAACCCCAACAAAACCCAAAAAAAAACTACCTAAAATTACGCGTCAAATACAAGCGGAACGGAGCAAAACTAATTTAGCGAATATTTTATTCCCTAACACAAGGAAGACTGATCCTCTTACAACTTAATCTTCTTGTGGACAAAACGCTTCAAGTACACAATGTGTATGTGTATACTGTATTCTTTTGTATACATCGTACGTGTGTACTGGGATTTAGGAGTGGAGCCATTTTGTTGGCATTGTCAAGAGATATGGAATTTGGCGGGCATTTGAGATGGTTTTTTGGATTCTTTTCACTTACAAGGAGAGTTAACTGACTGTCCGGCTTCAATTTGTTTTTTTACACTAGCTTTTGCCCGCGGCTTCGACTGCGTGGAATCTGATTATCGCGCGCTCTTCCCTCGGAAACTGTGTATTTTTCAGGGATAAAAAGTAGCCTATGTCACTCTCTAGCCTATAAACTACCCTTATGCCAAAAATCAAGTCGATCTGTCGCTCCGTTTCGACGTGAAAGACGGACAAACATACAAACACGCACACACTTTCGGATATATAATATTTGTACGGATATGTAGGTCAGAGAGAGTAGTCTAAAATAACAGACACGTATTTCTGTTAGCTATCCAATCTTAACCTATTGGGTTTGGGGTTTGATTCAAGCAATTTCGTTAGTAAAAAAATGTTAAACAGCTTTTAAGCTACGACAAAGTTGTGTAATTTTCGAGTATACGTAAAAATTCTGTTTATCTATTTACTAAATGACAGTTTCTTATTCTTATAATAACAATTATAAAAGTGTGTGTTTATGCGTCTGTTTGTATGTAAAAGATAGACTATGCAAACCGCAATGTTAAACCTTACAAATAGATTTTTACCTACCCACGGAGCAGTGCTATAATCAAGGTCTATAAAAAAAGTATGCTTAAAAATATTTCCTTAAGTTAGATTGTTGCTAAATAACTCATTTTAAACCCTTTTACATTTCAATCCTTGCTCAATCCAATGAGGGCTATCGTTTTTTGTCTCACTAGATGGCGCACTGTTGCGTGAGGTTTTTAAGTATGGCTTTCAAAGTCTGTTATTACAGGCGTGAAAACAGAGTTTAGATTAAAATCATATTTAATACACCTTAAAACCGTACCATAAAAATATCGAGCATGCCGCAGTGTTGCATAGTCCCCGTTTTGTTCGGAAAAAAGGGAGGACAAAGGTTTCCGAAAGACAAAACTGTCTCAAAACACAGACATTCATTGCCCCGGAACCCATATTTGCCATATTATTTCAGATATTGCAAAATATTCACAATATTATTCTAATTATAAATAAACCGCGTAGCTCACCCAAAAACTATGAGATTTGACATTTCGGAGACCTCACGCTACACTAGCGCCTCTAGTGGGGAATTCATACGCGATAGCCCTCATTGAGCAATCAGAATCAGGACTCGACAGTGCTACGAAAGTTCGTAGCCCGTAGCTCGTAGCCCGTAGCTCGTAGCCGTAGCTCGTAGCGTAATGAATAGCTTGCCTGTGTCAGACTGAATCGATAGTTGCGAATGGCAACTCATCCTGCTTGCGGCGGTGCGGTAAGATACTGCCTGGATATAAACTTGTATATTTTATTTGATTTTTACTGGACGCAAAGATGAGCATTATTAATAGTTTTTTTTTCATTTATTTATTTTTATTTGTTGTGTTTGGGATGGATGCGAGGGGCTGAAGACAGAGTGTTGTGTTGGCGCCATGGAACAGGCCTATGTCCAGCAGTGGACTGCTAGGCTGATGACGATGATGATTAACTCTTAATTATACAAAATATTGTAAATTAACGTTCTTATTAGTTATTTCGTTAGTAAATACCTTGCTTAACTTGGTAGACGCCACAAAAAAGAAATTTATCTTCAGGCAGGTTTGTTTGGAGGCCTGACCAAACAAAAAGCTAAACAAAATTAAAATATTTATTATTAAAGTTTTGGATCAAATTTATGAATAACTAGCTTTTGCCCGCGGCTTCGCCCGCGTGGAATTCGGTTATCGCGCTGTTCCCTCGGGAACTCCGCATTCTTTCGGGATAAAAAGTAGCCTATGTCACTCTCTGGCCCATAAACTATCTCTATGCCAAAAATCACGTCGATCCGTCGCTCCATTTTGATGTGATAGCCGGACAAACATACAAAACACACACTTTCACATTTATAATATTATAGTATTGATGATTATGATTAAGGGAGTAGACATACAGTAGCCATCAGGTATTTGGGAGCGGCCAAGGTGGTCAAAAATATCGTCACATGCACTCTATTATTAATGTATTAGAGTTCGTGTGTCGATATTTTTGATCACCTTGGCCGCTCCGATATATCTGATGCCAACTGTACCATCATACTAAAATTTCTAGATAAATAATCCATCCCATCTCAGCTATATACGTCTCACTGCTGGGCACAGGCCTCCTCTCAGAACAAGAGGGCTTGTGCGGATTGTGCGGATTGGGAACTTCAGACGCACCATTGAATTGCTTCGCAGGTTTGTGCAGGTTTCCTCACGATGTTTTCCTTCGCCACAAAGCTCGTGGTTAATTTCAAATCCGCATATGAATTTCGAAAAACTCAGAGGTGCGAGCCGGGTTTGAACCCACGACCCTCTGCTTGAGAGGCGATAGGTCAAACCACTAGGCCACCACGGCTTATAACGTATAAATAACACCGTGTATTAACGCTAATACGCTAAAATGAGAGAGAAGTAGTAAATTATTGTTTATAAACCTTTTCAAATAGCACTGGAAATTCTTGACAATTCGCGGTTAATTACATTAGATGTAGATGTGGACCTTGATTATGACTAGGTACTCGTGATAATGATGCATGCAACTACGTGGAAATATCGAGACTTCATTAAAAGTAATCACATTCATGTGACAGTAATTACATCTTAATTGCACTAGATTCGTTAAAAGTTATGTAAGTGTATTAAATTGTACACGGCAAATTAATTCTTCAATCTCTAAATCGGTCGTCGGTTCTAAAACTTTCTGTCCACCGGAAATTGAGTTAACAAGCTAAAAATGGCCAGTTGTTATTCGAAACCACTCAATCAAGTTTGAACAAACATTAACGGATAAAACGATTTAGTCTCAATTCGGTATCAGATATCACTTTATAATAAGTTTTGGGGAAAACGCCGACTTTCCTTTCGTTCTCTGATTTTGATTTGCTTAAATAATTTGGCGTAAATGTTATTAATTATAATAGGAATATGATTTTGTTTCAATTACGACAATTGTTTTTACTTTATTGACCAAGTTTGAAAAGAAAAGTTATAACTTTAAACAGGTATGCCAATTTTTATTTAACTTTAGACACAATTTGGTTCATCCATTTTCTTCATACTTTTAAAGGATTGAGAAATATGTAATCTAATAAAAAATATTCGCACCTAATTATATTATTTACTTCACTATCCAGTAACTTACCACACAGCAACCGAACCCGTTCTCTGTCTGCCTTTAGATCTTTATCAATCAATTATCTAGATTCAACGATAGGATGCCCATTATACGCAAACCCACGCCCCTCCCCCTACCTTGTACAAAAGGGCGAGAGCGGGGGCAAAAGGCGCGATCGAGGGTTCAACGCAAACTGGACATGTATAGTGATGTGTTGTGTTGACTCAATATTGGGTGTAACAAGGAGCTTGTATAGAGATTTATATGAAGTTATGTTATTGTAGAAGCAGACACATCTGTGATTACTGAAACATGTGCATCGTTCATCGTATGGAACCGTCAAACTTTCACTCGCTCACTTAACTCACTTCACTTCACTCACTTCACTTCACTCACTTCACTTCACTCACTTCACTTCACTTCACTTCACTTCACTCACTCACTCACTTCACTTCACTTCTTTCTGTCAAACGGTACAAGACGAGCGTAGAAAGGGATGGTGATTGCTGTCGTGAACTTCAGCGCGTTGGACAATACGGCCTCAGGTTGGATTCAAATATTAACAATGCAAGTACTTACAGCCAACAGAAAACAGTCAGAAAATAACCTAACCAATAAAGTTGGAAAACCCCTGACATTAAAATATCTTATTATCTTGTTACTACAAAGTTCAATATCTCAAAAACGGTTGAACCGATTTTGATAAAACATGTCTCAGAAACATTGCTAGAAAAACCGCATTCAAATCGTTTAAGAGATACGGTGCCACAGACAGACACACATAGAGGTCAAACTTATAACCCCTCTTTTTGCGTCGGGGGTTAAAACATCTTATTAACCCAGCTGGCACGAAGCGTCGTCGTTTCAGCTTGCCCAAAAATATTTTCTTATATCGGTGGTCTATTTACCCCTCATTTAACATTTCTCAGTCGTTTTTCGTAAAATTTTGATATAATAATGGTTTTTTTCCTCGATCCAGTTTTTGACATTTTGATTTGGGCCATGGGGTGCGAAAGCATTAAGAATGTGTCATAATAATTAATATAAGTAGCCTGTAAGCCCTGCGTAGCTATGGACGTAGCTTCTCTATAGATAACCCTTCCCTTCATTGTCGGGGAGATTTGTGGCCGGTGGTGATATCGAGTCTGATAACGCATCGTCTTTTGATTAATCCTTTACTGTATACGGGGCGTGTGCTATGGTCGAGATTTAATTATGATATTGACTGTGTTTTAGGGTAAGGAAAGAATTACTGTGATTTTTCCGAAGAAGAAGAGAAGTTTCCAATTCGCACTGAGCCCGCGTGGGAACTACGGCCCAAGCCCTCTCATTCTGAGAGGAAGCCTGTGCCCAGCACTGGAATGTTTATAGGCTGGGATGATGATGATGATGAAAGGTGTGATGAGAGAAAATTTGAAAAAGAGGATGGCTATGCCGAAACTATTACAACATGTAATTGACCGATTGAAAAAGAGATATTAACGCATAATTTACGATTGTCAATCTTACTAAGGCTAAGTATAAACGTGAAAGTTTGTTTGTGCGTGTGCGTGTTTGTTGTTTCTTCAACCTAAGCCGGCAGGACGAATTTAAATCAATCATGGTATGTAGCAGATACCTATAGCTCTGGAATAACGTATAGACTACTTTTATCCCAATATTCCCACTGGATTAGGATAAAAGATAATTCAAGCTGATGAAAAATTCCCATTAAATTAATTAATAATAATAATAATAAAATCATTTATTTCAGATCACAAGAATCCAAATCATGTCATAAGATTATAAAATAACTTTATCCGGTCCAACGTGTGAAAAGTCAACCTAAAAAAATTGTGTAAATTGCTCCGGGAACCTGGGAATTAGACGGTGACGGTTGGTGATACTCTGTTACGTTCGGTGCTCATTGCATGGTCGGGAAGCGCATTGCTTAGCCGTAAATTAGCTGCACACGCAATGTATAACGTATAACTCACAGCTCCGTTGGTCTTGCATTGACGTGGTAGGGCCGTGAACCAAGTGCAAATGTGTCATAATATGACAATTCACTGGGTCGTTGAGATCAAACTCATGATATTAATAATATGAAGTGAATATTGGGATCTTCGATTTCTACATTATCGCGCAAAACAATACTGGATTATCGTTGAATTATTGGCGTATGCAAGCGCTTAATGTTTTTAACAAGAATTGCACGTTTAGGGCCTAGAAAGTCTTAAAACAATAATATTTGGGTTGTCGACAGTTGCTAGGAGGACTAACATGTTTAAATTGACAATAATACATTATTTAGGTCGCACGTTCCAGGACAATACTTCCTAGGACGTACATTATCCGAACTCTTGCAAAATATTCTGATGCCCCGAGCGTAGTTATGTTGTAGTCATAAAAAGTCATTTTATGTCTCCTAGTTCCAGCATAAATTCGAACTTTACGGAGCATGAGAAGTGAAACGTTTTTTGAACAAAAAGTGAATATTTTTAAATAACGCAGTTGAACGGGCGATTCCCTTAAGGTACCTACCGACTTTTTCATACTAATTTCGTAGAAAAGTCGATGGTTTACTAATGTTTTGGCGAAAATTATTTAGCAAATTATTAACTCCCAAACTATTGATCCCATATTTTTATTTAGGCGAAATTTCATTTCCCAACTCAACATTTCGCACTGATATAATTTCCCAACTAATGATTTGATAAATGATTATTATGCAAATTGTTGCCTGGGATTTTTTTAAGATGTCATTTGTGTTTTCGTCAAATGCGTTGATTGGCATTCCTTAATTTTGCAAGCAAACAAGCAAGCAAGCCATTATTTTTTTCCGTTCTGTTATATAAAAAAAAACCTAACATCGAAGGCTAAGGCGGAAGCTACGCTACGCTTCGCTCCCGCCTTAGCCTTCTGAACCTAACCTATCCAAGTCGCTTCTGCCTAGTCTCGTCTTGCTCGCTCGCTTCGCTCGCTCACCGCCACATAATTTAACTTTTATTCATTTTATTATACATCATGACTGATATAACTACCTTACGTATAAAAATTGGCCAAATGCTATTTGACTATTTGTTATTTGCCTTAGCCAATCATTTGCTACATAATTTTTTGCCACATAAAAGTATGATGAAGTAAAATTTTGCAATATAAAAATGTTGCGAAATAAGAAAAATGCGAAGTAAAGTTATGCCAAGGATTGGTTTGCCAAATGAAACTTCGGCGAAAGGTTTGTTGCTAAGTGAAAATTGGCGAAACATATTTCGCCGAAAAGGCAGTACACCAAAGTGGATACTTATGCTAAGGCACCGACTACGCAGACCGACATGACAATTTAAGACAGTGAATAATTTATTCGTGAAAACTACGCCAATGACGCGATAATTTCGTTGATGGAACATTTTTTAATTATGTAGTTGGCGAAACTTTTTTATCCGTAAACGTCAGAAGCCCGCAACAATATAAAAAAAATACGTAACAAAGGCAATTAACTGCTTGACAGAACGACGTCGTTAAAAACATAACGAGCCAACAAATTAGGCATTTTTGACGGTGCGTCGTTAACGAGGTCTCAAAGCGCTCCGCTTTCCTCACAATGGAAATCACGGATGGCACCAAAAGGGTGGATTTCGGTGGATTATCCTTTTGTCGTAATTACGTTGTCAGCTACGATGAGATACGCTTTGCTGACACTTGTACCGATGGTCATTGTTTTAAAGGTTTTTCCCGTCCTCCCATGCCTTCCGCAACGACGTCCGTTATTTATATCGAGATAGCTATTGGCTTTTCAAGATTTGGGCGGTTGAATTTTGGGTTTCGTTGTCCTCATATTATACGAAACCAATGATATTTTACAATCAAGATATTCATTATATTTTCTATGCCTGTGGTTTTTTAGATTTTTGTAAAAATGCTTTATTAGCCTGTAATTCTCGTGCAAAGTTGACATCTTTTTTTTGTCGAGTTTTGAGCTCCTGTAATTCTGATATTACACATTTAGATGAAAATCTGAAAAACCACACGCATAGATAATTACGTCTAGTCCAAACTTACAAAATTTCACCTATTTTTTGTGGCCTAGTTTCAAATGAGACCGGGATTACGTTTGTATGGAGAATGGAACGAAGAGACTTCTCTTAAGCAAAAGTTACGAGCGAAAGCTGGTCATTCAAATTCACATTAAAGTCCTTTATCACCACAGGTGTATGTTAATTACATCTCCAACTCGGTAAATTAACAGCTTGGCTCATACCGGGTCAGTTGACTATCTTGTTAGCATTTCACACGTTATGATTGCCTGGTTAACTGCTTGACTAAGGGCCTGTTTTCACCACTTGGCGACTAAGTTTAAGTGTCAGATAAAAGTAATGCCGTCTTTGTTTATTCGGACAAAACAAACAAAGACGGCATTACTGATATCCGTCACTTAAAGTTAGTCGACAAGTGGTGAAACAGGCCCTAAGTGTTGTTTGATAACGGGAATATACGTACTGTTAGTTTTAGCGTAAACATAACTCATAAAAGTGCTGATCAACTTTAAGGGTACATTCAACATGCCAAAAAAGGAAAATTTGTAAGAAGCTTTAGGCTGCATTTCCACCAAAGATGAGCAAGGATGTGTTTTGAGGAATGTGTTTTTCATGAACCAATAAAAACACTTCATTTACCTATCCTCACACAACACATCTCTAGTGGAAACAGCTGAGCGGAGGTAAATTAAATTAAAAAATATATAAAATTAAAAGCGTTTATAGGTATAAATGAAAATTAAAATTGTTTTCTGATAGAACACTTCTCAATATATAAGTGTCTACTCCAATAATTATTCGTGATAGACTTTTATATTCCTTAAAAACTAATTAATGTTTATGACCGGTTTTTAAAGAAAATAGAAGTCTATAACGAATAATTATTGGAGTAGACACATTAACCTATATATTAACAAGTGTTCTATCAGACAACATTATTAATTTTCATTCAATTTTTATGGAATAATAAAGAAAAACTAACAAAAATACAACGTTGCCAGCTCAGCAGGTGTAAACGCTCTTAAAATTAAAAATTAAATATATTATTTCATGAAAAAAATCATTCCCTGCAACTCATTCTCGTACCACTCTGGTGGAAACGGAGCCTTACTCTTACTGTTTTTTCAACTGTACACATACCAAACTCACGCTTTGGAGCATTTTGAACGTCATTATCATCCTACAATAATTATAACCACAAACGAAGGACAAATCGAAATAACTTTTATCAAGCTAGATTTAGAAATTTTTATTCCAGAGATTGTCTTTTTTAATAAATTTTGCTGAGACGATAATGAGGAAAAAACGCTGAATATTGAACTTCCTCTTACTCTCCGGATTTTGTAATGAAAATATTCATTCTGCGTAGATCGTACGCTACTGACTACAGTACACTAGTACCTATTGAAGTCACGGTAGTTTCATGTTCAAAATAATTAAGGAAACAGCAAATTCAGCACTGTCAAGTATCGTGTTGTTTAAAAACGTCCATCATTTCCCAATCAGAATCATTCGGTTTAAGCTCTAAAAACCTCGTCAGTCGGTTTCAGCGTAGGCATTTAATAAATTGGTTCGGATTGGCTAAGCCTGCACTCTGTGTGATGAAGCGAAGCCTGCAGCAGTGACAGCCCGTTTACGGTGATGGGTAAAAATGCGGATTGAGTTAAGTGAGAAATGTCGAGCGTCGATACATAAGCTTATTTGGGTCGTTGACGTTTCGTCTAAGATACAAATGGTCTGTGTTGCAATTGGTCTAATAAGCATTTCGTCTAAACATGTCTGTAATTCTCATGTCGTCTAACTTGGAAGTGGTGTTAATTGCAAATGGCCTAAATTTTCACTTTATAAACGTAGTACCTATATTATAGAGTTAGTGCACCACTGGTCATTTTCCCTGATTCGCCATTTTCGTTAATTCGTAAACTTTGTATGTTTGTTGTTGATTGTATGTATTGTATGATTGAGTTAAGTGATAAGCGTCAAGCATCGATGTACAAGCTCAGTTAATGCCGGACAATTATAATGATTTAACTCTTTTGTATATCAATAAAGGTCACAGCTCATTACAGCCGACCAGCACCTCGCCTCGAGCGGTTAGTATTCTTCATATGGATTTGTATGGGTATGCGCTCACTACATCAACTCCGTAGCGTCACCGGATCGCCTCACTCGCGAGGTTGCCACGCGCGGACGGCGAGTGGACCACTCGGTGACAGCCCGCTGCTCGCCACCATAGTGACTAGTAGGAAATTCGTGGACCACGCGAGGTCCACTCGTTGTCAACGCGGCGTCCACCCGTGGTGGACCACCTGTCGACAACGAGTGGAGGTCGAAAATTGAGGCGGTGCTGGTCGGCACCTGACTCTAATGTGCTCTAATGTGCTGTGACCTTAAGTGGTTAAACAGGTAAAAAAGGTTAACCGGCGTTGAAGTAGGTAAGGCGTTAAAAGTAATTTTATCAAGTCAGTTATTATCAGATACAACTTAATGACATTAATTATTAGAGCCGTCATAATTACTAAAACGATTTAAACTTTACCACCATATCGCCTACCAAAATCAATCCTAATATAGATGATACGTGAGATTATAGGTATTTTATGGTTTCAAATCCATTAAATTGACATGTCGAACTACTTTGCTAAACAAATTTAAACTCTCGCACACTACGCCTATCACGTAGCGTCGGCATCGAAATTTAATCAAAGTTGCTTGATTTATAATTAAATACTAATTTATATTTCCGATCTGTCAAAGTTTTGACGATTGAGTGATTTAAAAAAAAACATACGGTGGCTTACTTTTATTATCTACTAGTATTGTGGCTGCAAAAATTCGTTTATATTTCCGGGACTAAAAGTACCCAAAGCTCTTTCCAGGGTCTCAACAATCTTCATACCAAATTTCAGCTGAATCGGTTCAGCGTTTTAAACCTAAAAAGGTATCAGACAGACGAACAGACAGAGTTACTTTCGCATTTATATATAAGTTTATATTAAAAACGAATTACTTGGTTTCCTATAATTTCATTTGTCATAATTTCACTTGACATACTGATGTTTGTCGTAAAACATATAAAAGCTGTTGAAATGAAACATCTTAAAGATTGCAGTAGATTTAGTTACTTACATTAATTCAATAAAAAAATTCTGGAAAAAATTACTGTTTTAGATATAAATTACTTTATGCTTATGACAAATAAAAATTTTGGAAAAAAAAACATTGCGGCATATGAAATTTGGCCAAACAACAGTTTACCCAATAAAAAACTAATTTACCTGATTTCTTTATAATTTACATACCTAATAAAGGTTTATTTCTATCATTGGCGACTACTAAAAAATCAAGAATACCCTTTTGACAGCCACGATTAAACAAATTAATTTCGACATTTAATTTGGACCGCTACAGTTCCGTGTACGCATAGTTAATAGTACTCGTAACATTCCCTTGATCGTGCTGACCATACACCGGGGTAAACCGCCGAATGTTTACCGTTGCGTTAATCGAATCTCGGAATCGAGAAACTATTTAATTCGAGCAGGAAATTAGATTCAAGCACGATGCACGAATATTTGATTTGAATCTTGAGAAAGTGCGAGTTGTTGATTTAATTCCACGTCACAATTAAGGCAAGGTAATTTGGTAATTGGCTTTAGTATAGTGATGGAAATTTCGACATTATATTACACACTTATTCAGGGTGCCAATTACATAATTTTTACGTTAACAATGGATAAAATACATAATGATTATTTGACGTAACGCAATTTTCATATGATGCATAAGTTCGGGGCGTGTGAGTAAATATTAATCTGTTCAGATAAAATAGCTGGACGGATTAGGATTAATTTGGTAAAAAAACGTCAATTCGAACGAACGAACGATTTTTATTCTTTCGAATATATGTGTAAACAAATGTTTGTCTCTCTCTCTCTCTCTCTCTCTCTCTCCCCATGAATACTACGATGTATTTTTCAAGAATCCCATCGAAATTTACGAAAATCGCGAAATTTCAAATGCCAGACCTAACAGTACACGCGAGCATAGCTGCAGCTGAAAGCTAGTTATTATCATAAATCAACCTAATACCAAAACAAAAACTTAACCAACTAACACAAAGTAACCCATTAGCAACATGCCAGCAGCCCAATAAAAAGCTGATGCGAACCCAAACGAAGTTGTAAATTACCCACGAGTTCCCAAAGCTCCTAGCGAACGGAAAAACAATGGGCCCGAGAAGTAAAAATTTAAACGGCTCGTTAAACCCCCAAGTTGGAGGCTGCGGGCTCGGCGGGGGCCAGGCGATAACTACCGCTAATCAGGGGCTTCGGTAAACAAGACCATGAAAGTATAGTCCCACTATTATAAATGTAAAAAGTTTGTAAGTCTGTCTGTTTGTTTGTAACCTCATCGCGTCTAAACCGCTGAACTGATTTACATGAAATTCGATATACGGCGAGTTTGAGTCCCGGGTCAAAATGGAAACATAGGATAGTTTTTATTCCGGAAAATTGTATAGTTCCCGCGGGATAGATATAAATGGATTCTACGCAGACGGAATCGCGGGCAACTAACGCTTTTTTTTAATCAGTTCAAACGTTTGAGAGCTACGATGCTACAGACAGACGGATAGACAAATATAAATTGGTGTCCAACTTTATCACCCCACTTTTGGCGCCAGGGGCTAAAAATCGGTCCATCCGTTTGAGAGCTACACTGCCTTAGACAGACAAACATTCATAGTCAAAATACCACAAACGGGACTTATCACGCTAAAACACACGAGTATTATTTACCTCGAGATTTCGACCACATTACAGTGGCCGTCATCGACATTGGTGTCAAACTTATACCTAACACCAATCTTATTGCGTCGGGGGCTAAAAAATCAGCTTGCTTCTAAGCGACCCCGCCACCCACCCGGAACCGCAACGCACCCGCGGTCCTAATAATGCTGTAGGTGTCCATAGGCGGCGGTGATCACTTACCATCAGGTGACCCGCCTGCTCGTTTACCAGCTGTTTGATAAATAACCTAACCCAGACAAAGTTGGAAAACTCCCGGCTAAACCGATGTCAAACGTGTAACATGTCTAAAACCATCACTAGAAAGCTTGATTTCAAAAAAAACGCATTCAAATCGGTCCATCCGTTTAGAGCTACGGCAGCCACAGACGCACATAGCGGTCAAACTTATAACACCCCTCTTTTTGCGTCGGGAGTTAAAAAAAAGGCTGCCTGCCAGTGCTTACTAATTGGATTTAATTCATAAACTACTGTCCTATTTTCTATTCAAATTCCGCAAGCGTTCAGCTTAGACAAAATTGCACAATACGCAGATTCCTGAGACCAAAGCGGAGCGTCCATTAAATTTGTCGTGAAACTCCATTTCGGTATAATCCAGCTGAATCGCATAAGATCTCTTGCCATCGCATGCGCCTTTCCACTTAGCAATACAAACAACGGGATCTCAAATATCCAAGTGAATACTACGGAGTCCCTACTTTAGATACAGTAGGGGATATCACTTGTTTTGAACTGGATGAAAGAAAGAAAGAAGAAAGAAAATAAAATAAAAAATAGTTATGCTTGTCACGAAATGGTCCCAAATCAGCAATCTGCCGGTCTTGCGAACGGCGCTGGTCTTCCTTTGGGACCAATCTGGTCATCATACATTAAAAAAAATACAGTTAAGTGAGACAGATACAATTTTTACAATACAATACAATAACTCTTTATTGCACACCAACACAGTAAGCAGTACAGAAAACACAAGTATATACATAGAGATTTTCTAAGGTAAGCAATAGGCGGCCATATCGCTTCAGAGCGATCTCTTCCAGGCAACCTTTACAATGGACAGAAATAAGGAATACATTTTAGCAGGTGGTGCAATTTACAGTAGATTAGAGCAGTATCAAGAATACGTAAAACTATGTACAATTCGCATTGTTGGGTTTTACTGTAATGTACATAGGTAGGTTTGTTTGAATAAAAACCCGATAGATGTCGCTGTATCGGTCTCGAACGAATCCTACATCGCGCTGGCAAGAGTTTTCTTGCACTGTATATAAGGCCTGTAAATGGTAAATATGTCATTCGACCAGGAACCGTGTATTCATTCACGCCTCGAACAACTAACACATACAATACACATCAAATCTAAACAGATAGATAGGTAGATAGATACCATAACAATAAGCTAACTAATAAATAAATGAAATAAATTTTTACTTCGTTAAAAAAAAGAGGGGATGAGATTTATAGAAAACTAGCTGTTGCTCGCGACTTCGTCTGCAATCAGTTCGTTTATTAGCTATCCCGTGGGATTGGTTCAGCGGTTCAAATGGAGGAGGTACAGACAGATTATAATATTAGTACGGGTTATAAATGTGAAAGTTTGTCAGTTGTGTACCTTCGAGTACGTTTGATTTACTCATACGTGCTAAACAGATGTGGATAAATACATACTTAAATAATACATTATTAATCATCTAAGACTGGAAGCACACTCATTCATATTTTTACCCGACGACGGCAAAGCCAAAAGGAAACGTTTTTAGCTGTCTATGTATTTCATGCAAATAATCTGCCCGGACTAAAAATTAACCTGGGACCTCAAGGTCAGAGGTTCTCTAACCACTTGGAAATCCCGCCATACTATTTATTTTTTTTAACCCCGACGCAAAAGAGGGGTGTTATAAGTTTGACCGCTATGTGACTGTATGTCTGTCTGTGTCTGTGTGTGTGTGTCTGTCTGTCTGTGGCACCGTAGCTCTTAAACGGGTGGACCGATTTGAATGCGGTTTTTTTAATTGAAAGCAGGTTTCCTAGATATAGTTCTTAGACATGTTTCATCAAAATCGGTTCAGCCGTTTTTGAGATATTGAACTTTGAAGTGACAAATTCGGGGGTTTTCCAACTTTTTTGCTGGTTAGGTTATCATCCTAAGAAATGTCTCCTTGTGAGACCTGGACGAAGCGTAACTCAACAGCCTATTTTTACTACTTGGATCAATCAAGTGTTTAGTATGCATGTATGTAAACTATTTATTGTACAAAATAAGTAAACAAACACAGATGACAAACAATGAAATATATGTATAAAGGCGAACTTATCCAAAAATAGGAAGGAATTGCCTTAAAACCGTCACAACTCCTAATAATCATATTTTTAACTAGAGTTTACCCGCAGCTTCACACGCGTAAACTATTCGATCTGGTAGTTACTTGTACAATTTAAATTCCGGGATTTAAAAAAATCCTTTGAGAATTCCCAAAATTTATATCGTGGTTGTGTTAAGAACAACTGTCCACAATTTCAAGAGTATAAACCCAGCGGTTGACATTTCAAGATTTTATCCCCATCCCGTAGGAATATCGGGATAAAAAGTAGCCTATGTGTTATTCCAGACGTCCAGCTACCTACATACCAAATTTCATCAAAATCCGTTTAGCCGTTTTAGCGTAAAGGTGTAACAAACATACAAATATTAGTAGGATAAGTAGTTCTGGAGACGTTACCATGGCAACAAGCTACACTAAAAAGTTTAATATTGTTCTTAAAAGTTGATTGACCTACTTTCATCTCACTGTTCCAAACTCACCGTGGACGTCCATATCCGTATACAGAGACGAGCTTTGCGGTGAAGGAAAACATCGTGAAGAAACCTGCACAAACCTGCGAAGCAATTCAATGGTGCGTGTGAAGTTCCCAATCCGCACTGGGCACGTGGGTACTATGGCCCAAGCCCTCTTGTTCTGAGAGGAGGCCTGTGCCCAGCAGTGGAACGTATATAGGCTGGGATGATGAATGGGTTGTAAAACAGCCCCTTAAAGTTGATTGACCTATTTTTATCTCACTGTTCCCAATCCCAACTCACCGTGGACGTCCATACCGTATACAGACGCAGCCAATGCAAATTAGTTTTACAACTAACTGCGGTCAGTTGTACGGATTAGTGTTATAGCTGCCTTGTTTCGGAATACGACTTATCTGGATAAATTATCATACGGTTGGTGTTAACGGCATCGCTGGCCAGTGTCGAAGCTGACCGAAAATGTTCGCTGTTTTGGCGACAAAATTGTATTAGTATGCAGTTTGGGGCTACGTTTTGCGTGAATCAAATAGTCATTTGAGTCTGTAATAACAGTTATATCTGGTAATAGTTCGACTTATTCGAGATGAAAACGTTCTACGATTCTTTTATAAACTAAGCCTAACCTAACCTCATCATCCCAGCCTATATACGTCTCACTGCTGGGCACAGGCCTCCTCTCAGAATGAGAGGGCTTGGGCCGTAGTTCAAACGCGGGCCCAGTGCGGATTGGGAACTTCACACACACCATTGAATTGCTTCGCAGTGTTGTGCAGGTTTCCTCGCGATGTTTTCCTTCACCGTAAAACTCGTGGTAAATTTCAAATGTCCGCACATGAATTTCCAAAAACCTTACCTAAAGCGTTTATAATAGAATTAATAATGATCATGTAGTAGTATTCAATGGTGCGTGTGAAGTTCCCAATCCGCACTGGGCCCGCGTGGGAACTATAGCCCAAGCCCTCTTGTTCTGAGAGGAGGCCTGTGCCCAGCAGTGGGACGTAAAGGCTGGGATGATGATGTAGTAGTACTTCTTGTGTAGATAGAATTCTAAGAAATGTGAAATTCCGAGTAGGTATATCAAAGGTTGCAATATATCAAGCGTTGTTATCTTTGCAACCGAGGCAACCATTTGTTTTGCGGCACTTATACTTCATTTAATTTAGAATTGGAGGCCACAGCAACATTGTATTGCGGCTCGTGAACTGTAATCTCTTTACAATTTGTACTAGAATAATAATTGACGACACGCAAATAAAGTGGCATTAAAACAATTTTATTTTGCGGCTCCCAGACTATTGTACTGGACTATTTGCTAGGTAAGAAATAGTTGACCAGACGCAATACAATGTTGCTGTGGCCTCCAATTCTAAATTAAATGAAGTATAGTAAATATCGAGGTATACCTTGCACCTTTAACCGGGCAATAGTCTTATGTATTTATTTAGTCTTATCAGCGCAGGTGGATGTACAATTTTTTCGTAATTTCCGCATTTACAGAGGTGGTGGCAAAGATCCCACCTCCGCTCCGCCTCCATAAATCTTCGTCTTTTTCTTACAGAACACACAATACACAAGTAGGAGGAGGGGGAGGTAATGTTCCATTAATCTTAATTATTTCTACTTTAAAACCGCACCCAGCTCACATAACACACAGCAAAACTGACTACATGTTTACACCCAGAGCAATTTATTTGATTCCGTGCCGCCGCACTATCCCGCACTATCTTCCACCGTAAATCTTTTAAAAAAGAAAAACAAGTTAGATAGCGAAGGGCAATTACTTGTGGCCCAAATGGGCTGCGATGGCCCAAAAATGGGCGAGAAGACCTTAATGGCGCCTCAATACGTAAGGCCTATCTTGGCCGTTACGTGCCCATATTTTTTCCACAGACACAGCGCACATTGAAAACAGTGGTAGAGTTTTAGCAAATACGAAAACGAAAATTAAAAATGTCAAAAAAGAAAAATCTAAGTGACTATTATCTTTCATCAGGCAGTACACGCAACGCAAAATACTTTATTAGTAAAACACAACAATAACCTAACACTAAAACAGTGTAAATGCTCTTTCTCAATTTTATAAAAAAAAACTGATTCGAATCTTCAGGAAAACGAACGAACGAGTCCGAGCGACATTAACATCATATTTGTACATTCAACGTCATAAATAAATGATCACTTTTGTACCTTGTCATTTTAACGTCATGTTTGAAAAGTCATACGAAATTGTATACTATAAGGTACAAAAGTGATCACTTATTTTAGACGTTGACCATACCTACTGTAAAAGTACAGAAGCGCCGCCAACAATCGTATTATACTTTCTCTGTGTTCCCTATCTCACATCGTGTCCGTAATAAAAGCACATGGTGTCTATAAGTTTGCGTGAAGAATTTGTTTCTGGTTTTATGAGATATTTTATCTCGTCGATTGCAGGCTGGGTTTATGTGCGGTCATCGGCGCGGGTGAATGATTGCTTTTTATGGTGACACTAGTCTAGGTATCAGTTTGATAAGTTTTTCTTCAGATTGTTCGGTTATAGGCACTTGCCTATAACCGAACAATCTGAGAAAAACTTACTACTTAGTAGTTGCCTTTTCTATTAGTTAGGAAAGAGCAAGGTTATTAAATAATGGTTGATATTGAAAGAGCAAAATTTAAAAAATATTAAAGAGCGGCGCAAGTAGGTAAACAGATGTTTTCATTTAACTTAAAGATGTTTTTAGTGTGTCATTCAAAATATGCCAACAAAACTACCTATGTTACTAAAAATTTGCTTTGCCCGTCACGGGATATATTTATCGAGTTGTACACTCGAGTTCATAAACTTGTGAGCAAAAGTATCTGAACACGACTCTATTTTTTTTTTTTTTTATTTATATATTCAAATTACAACTTAGGTACTACACATTATATATTCTCGCCAAAGTGCTACGTTTGATGGCGAGACGCGCTCAGTTTTCATGCACTTCTATCCTATCAAACTTATCCTATAATATAAACTAGGTAGGTACTTAGCAGATTCGCTATGGCAGGTATTTACATAGAAGGTATACATTCAAGGCAAGTCTAGAAGATATTCTTTGAGTCTGATCTTTAACATAGATTTACTTAGTTTAGGACTTGTCTTAATAAGCTAATTTTATTAAATAATTTTGGTACCAGGTACTGTGAACATCTTTTACCATAATAGTTTTTCATTTTTGGCTGTACGAGCTTTTTCTCTCTTACACTCCTTGTGTTATATTTATTACTAATGAATAATTTGTACATATCACTGTAATAATGCTCTAATCCTAAAAGGTATGTGACTTTTTTATCTATGGGTAGAATTTTACATAAGGAAAATAGTTTATCATAGTCTTTTTCGCAGTCTTTCTTAATCCTTTTACTAACTAAAAATTTTATCAGTCTTTTTTGTAAGTTCTTATATCTGTTATATATGTTTTGAATGTTCTCCCATACACAACCAGACCATAGCTAATAAGTGAGTCGGCAAGAGCATAGTAGACAACCATTAGTGTTCTTTACTCAATATTCTGTTTAACTGGTAGAATTTGCCTAGCACAGATCTTAATCTATTGCACACATCGTTAATATGCGGTTTCCAGTTAAAATGTCTGTCAATGTTTAAACTATTGTTAACGGCATAGAAGCGTGTTCAGATATTTTTGATCAAATTTTTGCTCACAAGTTTATGAATTCGATTGTAATAGGGAGACAATTGTAATATTCATAAAGTTTGTTTTACAATGGCCACTATCTTATATCTCTAAAAGTGAAAATTTTGTATATTTATCTATTTCCAAAATCTCGGAAATAGCTCTAACGATGTCGACGAAATTTGTTTGTGGAGTATTTTGGGCGCGAACAGTCGATTTAGCTTGGTCTTCAATGTGGCAACTTTACCCTTGTGCGAAACCCTGCGTTTGCGAATCGAATTTGAGGTTGCTTTTTTACAAGAGTTTTCATGATTAAAAGTTTATTTGGTGGTTTAGTTAAACAAAAAAGCAGTAAAGCAGTAAAATAGACAAGTAATAAGCGCATGCAAAAATGCCACGTCATGCCAGCCCCACGAAACCCGCTATAACGCTGTAACTATCCTGTATATCACTTCATCCGTCCCTCTTGAACCATCCCAAAAGAATAGAGACGCACTGAGTGTCAACCAAAAACTGCCTTGTCATGCCAGCCGTCTTGAAAGTTTAGTTGTTAAATTTTATCTCGCTCGCTCCGTTGCCGCTCGTCTCGTAAATACGGGATGGCCGTAGACACGGTTAATTCACTGGAAGATATGCACGTTTAATAATAATCTGGGTTCCGTGAAAACCGAGTCGATAAAGCTTCATTTACACGGAATATTGTGTGAGTATCGTTACATTGCGGGACCGCAAGGTTCTGAGTTTATAAGTGATCAATCACTGGCAGCAATAAGCCGCATCTTGTACGATTCTCGGACCAATTGAAAGAGGCTAAAAGCCTTTAAGATTTCTCTTTATACTTCATCATAGGCCTCTCCCTTAAAACGCCACAATTAACTATAAGCTAACCTAACCAAAAAAAGTTGGAAAACCCCCGACTCTGTAACTTCAAAGTTCAATATCTCAAAAACAGCTGAACCGATTTTTATGAAACATATCAAGAAACCATTGCTAGAAAACCTGCTTTTAAATATAAAAACCGAATTCAAATCGGTCTACCCGTTTAAGAGCTACGGTGCCACAGACAGACACACATAGCGGTCAAACTTATGACGCCCCTCTTTTTGCGTCGGGGGTTAAAAACTCGCCACTTCCATCCAACGGCGTGCAACTATTGCGATGTCGTCAGCCCACCTAGTGGGAGGCTTAACAACGCTTCGTCTTCCGGTTCGTGGTCGCCACTCGAGGACTCTTCTCCTCTTAAGATTACCTGTTGCGACTTTGCCCGCTAATGCTTTATTACTTATAGTTTCTTAAATAATGCAATCTACCTATTGTTATACTATTATTCTACATAATGCCAGGACTGATACGCTAAAGTCTATGTCTAAATTATACGTCCTTGCGAAATATTATTTTTTCGTGAAAATTTACATCATTGTTGTTATACCTTATTTAATGACCACATAGAATATCTGCAACAGTTTTTTTATGATTATTTTATAGGTTCAAAGTATCTCATTATTGTTTATTTTAGTCAAGTTTTTCTACCACTCTTTTTAAAGTAATTTTCCCATAGTAATATTTAAGAGTAATTTCTTAGCTAAATTCGTTAATTTAATAAACATTCGAGCCAATAATGTCTACGGAACCTTTTCACAATAACAGGAGGGGTAGCGTAATAGGAAATGATAAAATGGAGCAGCCACCTGCTCCTAACAGATAATAACCTTAACGTCTTCAAATTATAGGCACAAAATTAAGTGGTAAACTTTTTAGCATACAAAGTTTTACCACATAATTTCGATAAATCGGCCGGTGAAAATACGTCAGTGCCACGCTCTTATCTTGGTTTTTAATTTAGGAAATGCTTTGCTTAATTGTTAACTACCCGTTACCCGGGACTCCGTCCGCATAGAATTCGGTTATCGCTATCCCGTGGGAACTATGCAATTTTCCGGGATAAAAACTATCCTATATCCTTCCCCAAGACTCAAACTATTTGTATATCGAATTTCATGTAAATCGGTTGAAAGAAAGAAATAAATATTTATTTTGGCTCCATAAGTACTCTGTCATACCAAGGATCTGCAACTGCGTCCGACGGAGAAACATTAATGGCATCAACTTTCAAAAGTCTCGAAAGAGCATCTGGAACGACGTTGTCAGTGCCTCGCCTATGTTCGATCTCGAATTAAATTGAGAGAGCCTACACCCCCACCTTGCCAATCGGCCTGGGATTCTCCAAATTCATGAACCACTTCAAGGCTGCATGATCTGTAATCACCTTGAATGGACGTGAACCGAGATATGCCTGAAATTTTTCAACGACAAAGATGACAGCAAGGGCTTCTCTCTCTGTTGCACTGTAGTTCTGTTCACTCTTAGACAACGCGCGACTCACGTAGGCAACAGGGTGATCAATACCATTGATGTTTTGGGACAGCATTCCACCTATACCATAAGCAGAAGCGTCGCAGTGTACTGAAAATGGTTTAGTAAAATCCGGGACAGCTAAAATAGGAGCAGACACAAGTAAGTTCTTCAGGGTATTAAATGCAGTTTCTGCTTCCTCACTCCAGGTGAACGGAGGAGCCTTCTTTCCTTTGCTAGTTAATCTGTTAAAGGGGCAGCAACTGTGGAGAAATTTCGGATAAACCGCCGATACCAGGAACAAGTTCCTAAGAAAACCTTGACATCCTTCGCAGATCCTGGAGTTGGAAAATTTAAAATAGCAGCCACCTTTTCAGGATCTGTCCGAAGACCAAACTCGTCAATCACATATCCTAAATATTTCAGGGAACTCCTAAAAAAATTGGACTTTTTAAATTTATTGTTAAATTAGCGGACCGCAATTTCTCCAAAACCCTGTTTAAAAGAAGTAAATGTGTATCAAAATCTGAGCTAACAATGATGATGTCATCTACATAACAAAATACCCTGCCATTTTCAATGTCGCTGCAAAAATTGTAACCAACTAAAGCATCCATCAATCTTTGTTGTCTGGCTGGAGCTCCACAAAGACCAAAAGGCATAACCTTAAACTTAAAAAGACCACGACCTGGGACTGTAAACTTGTTTTCTCCTGTGAATCTGGATGTAAAGGAATTTGCCAAAAGCTGGAACTCAAATCGATTGAGGATAAATACCGAGCTTCTTTCAAGCTATCTAAAATCTCGGGAATGTAAGGCATGTTATAAGCATCACCCTTTGTTACTGCATTCAGTTTTCGACAGTCTAAGCAAAACCTCCAGTCACCATTTGCCTTCTGTACTAGGAGAGCAGGGTTGTTCCAAGCACCTTCGCTAGGCGTGACTACGTCTAGCTCCAGCATCCGGTCCAACTCTGCGTTCAAAGCGATCTTCTTCTCTGGTGACAAAGGGTACTGCCTCGTACGCAGGGGAGCTGCCTCTCCCGTATCAATAAAATGTTGTGTTAAATGCGTCCTACCCAGACCTTTACTTTCAAAAGAAATGTCATGAAATTTATTTATAATAGACTCAGCTAACTCCTTCTTCTCCGAACCTAAATCGTCAAAACCTTGTAAAGTGTGTATCTGGTCAGAATTAATGGCATTCAAAGAAAACAAGGAATCAGAGGGGTATCTATAGTTAATTTTATCAAAAATTTCAGGTGCTAAGTTAAATTCCTTCCAAAAGTCGCAACCCAAAATGATATTTGAAACTATAGTTGGAATGAGATGAAACTTTATAACCTTGGTTATATTATTAAAGGTAACTGGGACAAACATGTACCCAATTGTTTTACAATTTACCCCATTCGCAACACTACATGATGTGTGAGATGTTTCATGCCAGTCAAAGCCAAATTTAATTAATTGAAGGTGAGAATTATTCCCCAAAATGGAAATACAAGCACCAGAATCTAATAGTCCACACACTTCAAAATTGTTAATAAAAATATTTAAATGTGGTCTAATGTCATTAGGATCAGGTGAGAATAAAACCGAAGCAATAGATTTAAAACTGTAAAACTTAGCAACTGAACTTAACTGATCACCGTTACATTTGCTTCGGTTAGAAACTAGTTTTTTGAATTTACACACTTAGGACAATTTAGAACTGTGAAACCTTGTTCCCCACACTTGAAACATTTAACAGAAGTAGGTGTTGCCCTACACTTCCTAAAAGAATGATCAGTCTTTCCACATTTGTAACAAACAGGTTTTTGCACCGGTGCCTTCTTCACTGGAACTGGTTGTTGAACAACGGCCGCTACTGCTGGCTTTGACTTTCCACTGTAAGAATACTCTGGACTCAATGTAAGTTTTGGAGGCTCAGTAAATAAATTGGCTCGCTGCTTAGCTGACTCTAACAACCTACATTTCGCCTTAAGCTCTGCCACAGACCGAACTTCAACCAATGCTAACTGTTGACCAAGGCTCGGCCTAATGTTGTGCAAAAGAATCTCCAGTTTTTCTTCTTCACCTAAAGGCACACGCAGCCTGCTGAAAAGGCAGGACATGACAGCAATGTAAATATGTACAGGTTCATCGGCACCTTGAGTGCGGGCCCGAATCTCCCCTTTCAACCTATAGTCAAAATCAACAGAGTCGAACTCCTCTAATAACAAATCCTTGAGCTCCGTCCAAGATGTGACCTGTGACCGAACACCTCTCAACCAAATTAAACCCTTGTCTACAAACAACAATGATGCAGACTGGAAAAGCTTCTCATCCGAAACACAAAAGGCAGCCTGCAGCTCCTCAATGTTCTCCAGGAACGACCTAGGATCACCAGTACCATTAAATCTGACTTTCCATTTGGATAAATCTCTATCACCCGAGCACACAATATTTGTAGGAATAGGTGACTCTACCTCTTGTTTAATATTTATTTTTGGTTTATTCAGTGCCTCTTCCGGCACCTGAGCAGGGTCATCCTCAACATTCGGATTGCTACGCGTTCCTACCATTTTGAAAAATTAAAAGTTAAACGCGAACAAAAATGGTGGTAAAACTCACAATAAATGTTCCTAAATTCTATGGCTTAACCATTAATGTCAACCATTCAAAATTAAAATAAATTCTTGTGACTTAATAAAATCACAGTGAGATGCTGTACCACAATACACAACAATAAATAAATATGCACATAAGTATCAAAACCAAAAGTTGTTACACTCCAGAAAAGTATGGCGAGATTCTGTACTATGAACTTACTACAGCAACACTTATTATTATAAAAACAATATTAATTACTAAAGAAAATTGTTCCAACAAAATTTATGTAACTTGGTACAAATTGCAGTGTGCTTCTGTACTACAATAGCTATAAAGCTCATGTACTAAATAAAAGTTAATAAAATGAAACACTTCGACAAAAGTTATTAAACTCAATGAAAACTATGGTGCGCTTCTGTACTATTAATCAATGCAACACTTTATGTACTTTGAGATTATGATGTCTTATTGTTAACAAGTATGTGATTCAGACAAAGCAAGGTTCTTATGACTCAGTTGAAAATTTATACTGAGCTTCTATACTGCAAATTTTTACACTATGTACCACTAATGAGAATTCAGTCTTAGATTTGTTCAGTCATGTTATTTATTACTATTATTACTCAACTATTTGGAAAAGGAAGTAAAGTGCAATGTAATTTTGATGTAACTTTGTCTTAGAAAAAAACTGTTTAAACAATTGTCTACTAAAAGGTTAAAATAAAATGCTATGAACACAAAACACACTGAGAATGTAATAAAATATATGAAAGTTCTTCAATTGAGTGTCTCTCAACTGAACAGAAATTATCTGAAGGACACTTTATGCTATTATTAAATATGAAAGTCAATTAAATTTTCAGAAATTTTTACCCGAAGGACAAAAATGTTTTCATTAAAAATATGAAGGTTAATATGGGTACTTAATCACAGAAACCCGAAAGAAATACACACAGATTGAGAGGTATAAATTCAGTGTAGTGTTTTAGGGCGTGGCAACTAAAATTGTACACAAAATGGCCGCCAGCTTAGCTGAGCGAACCTGTACAGCTTAGCTGAGCGAACCTGTACCAACCAATAAGTCACTAAAACACTCACCTACTCACTACTCGACTATGCAACAAATTTTAAGAAATCATAAAGGTTTATGAATTTGTATATTAGTGAAAATAAAACTTTTACTAGTACACAAATAACACAATTAAATATTCAGTGTATTACTGACAATTAAAACACAAAATGTGCACATACACAAACCATCAGTGAATTTAAACTTAATTACTGATATGAAAAGTAGTTAACGCTACAAGTTAAAATTTAATTTAACAAACACATGTAATGGTGGTATAACTCCTACTCAAAAGAAAGGAAAAGAATTCCTACCAAAATAAAGGGAAAGTGGGCGCCATTTGCAACCTCACTGAAAACGGGGTAAATTAGTGGGGTCACAAAGAAAATGTGAAAAGGAAGAAAATCTGTGGAAAATTGTATTATCAGGAAAATTGGGAAAAATGAATAAAAAAAATCAGACCTGGGTAAATATTTCAGATTTATTTTTCTGGAATCGTCAGAGGCACACATACACCGAAGTTGTGATATTCAAAAGCCGAGCATTTAAACTATAGTTTACATCAGGGTCGGTTCTCGCTACAGGTAGGAAGTTAAACTAACTTAAATGTTATGTGTAATCAGATTCCCTAATAACGTTATACCACCATTTGTGTAAAATTACGACTAATTTAAATTTTCATCTCAAGAGAAAATAAACATTTGGGCCCACCTCATGGGACAGGGCGTGGCCCACGCCGGGTACTCCCTCCGGTTTCCTCCGGCGGTGATCTCGGGAGCCTCGTTGTTCTGCCACTGCCGCCACGATGTGATGCCCCGGAGCTAAGCGTTTGCCTTCATGCTTGGATCATGCGTCTGTCTTCTTCTCATGAAGAATGATGATGTTGAGATGAAGGGATGCGGGATAAAACCCCGAGGAAGAAAACCCGAGAATTCCGGTTAGATCCAGTTAAAATACTGTTAAATCTTGCAGTTAAATTTCAGTTAAAACCTCAGTAAAACATCAGTAAAATCCCCTCCAGCCGCAAACACGTGGAAATCGTGCATAAAAAAATGTATGTGCTGGACCCGCCAACCCGTCGATCTTCCATCGCCGATTTATGGGTTTGTTGTCGACATTAAATAAGATTTAACTTGAAAAAGTGGAAATGAGAAAAGACAGTCTTTATAGAAAAAATGGAAAATGTGTTCTTGCGTCCGCGTCGCTTCGGCTCGCAAATCGAAAAAAACGAGTGTTGCCAGAGCATTTCCAGTGACAGCTCTGTCAGTCAACCCGGAATCTTACCATTTTGGCCAACGTACAAAATTTAAGAAATGTTCTTTTTAGAATATAAAATATGTGAAATGGAGTCTAGGATTATTTTTTCTAAACCTGAAACGATATTTAAGAAAGGGAAACGCAAAACTTGGGTGAATAAAGTGTTCGGTCTGACAGACCATAAACTACCAATGGAAAATATGTTTTATTTACTGGCTACACTTGAAATGATTTAAGGACGAAGGACAATAAGTGGCTCACCAATTCACGTCACGGGAACCACAAAATGTTAAGACGAAGCGCGCGAAAGTTTGAAATATGACACTTGTCATAGTGCCGCGAAATTTAAATTTTAAATGCGAAAACGCAACGTTACAGTAGGACAAAGTCTTCTGACTTTCATGTATGTAAGAATAGTCACGTCTTAAGCCCATAGAGTACCCAAAATTATTTCAGCTTCGTGATTCCAAAATAAGTTTAAAGATTGCCGACCCAATGAACTGAAGATGTTAGCATCTTAGGCGAAAAAGGTCGTTCACTGGTTAAATGTATTCGAGTAGTTTTGTCTACGGAACCTTAGCACAATAACTGGAGGGGTAGCGTAATAGGAAATGATAAAATGGAGCAGCCACCTGCTCCTAACAGATAATAACCTTAACGTCTTCAAATTATAGGCACAAAATTAAGTGGTAAACTTTTTACCATACAAAGTTTTACCACATAATTTCGATAAATCGGCCGGTGAAAATACGTCAGTGCCACGCTCTTATCTTGGTTTTTGAATTTAGGAAATGCTTTGCTTTATTGTTAATCAGCCGTTACCCGCGACTCTGTCCGCATAGAATTCGGTTATCGCTATCCCATGGGAACTATGCAATTTTCCGGGATAAAAACTATCCTATATCCTTCCCCAAGACTCAAACTATTTGTATATCGAATTTCATGTAAATCGGTTGAAAGAAAGAAATAATTATTTTGGCTCCATAGGTACCTACTACCACCTTACAATAATAAAATAGATAAGACTAAAACTAGCACGCTAGCTAGTTTAGCAGTTTAGACGTGATGAAGTAACAAACAAACAAACTTTCGCATTTATAATATTAGTGGGATTTTAACTTCACAATCAAAAAAAAATTGCGTCAAATTAGTTGCGTAGCGCCTATGACACCATATTGTGCACTCACGTAGTCACAAATATTTGATCTGACATAACAAAACGTGCATAATCTGATACTACTCTATTTCTGGGGCCGTAAGGACGTGTCAGATAATTTTCCACGTTCCATTGTGGCATTAATATAGGTGACTGTATAATTGACGTATTCTTCGGCGTTATAGAGGTACGGTCACACTCGCAGCGAAATCGTCGTGCCCTCGCAGCGATAGCGGTTCGCGCTCCTTTCGCTTTTAACTCGCCCGCAAATTGCCATTTAAAGAATGCGACCTTTCATATTTAAAAATTGAAACCCCCTTCATCGTTCATCCCCATTCATCTTCTCTTTCTGAGAGGCCTGTGCTCTGCAGTGGGACGTATATAGGGCGAAATGATGAGAATGATGAGTACCACAATCGAATCACTTGTATTAAATATATTGATCCGGATAGCTCACGTCTTAAATCGAGTTTAGCCCGACATGTTACGGGCTAATCTACGGATTAGCTACGGCCCTTCCTCTTCGGAGCAAGGCGACCCGGCGGCTGCTGCAACACGCGCACTGCGCGCCGCCGCTCTGCTCGCGCGACTACCCGACGAAACTGACACCGGCACACAACTACCCGCGTTTTCATCGTCATTTTCATTATAACTGTCATATATAGGGTAGCACACAACACTAACAACATCGCTCTGTATAGGTACGTTCAAACTCACCGATGACGCAGCACGAGTATTTAACACCGTTTTCCAACTCACATGTCAGGCTAAACTCGATTTAAGACGTGAGTTATCCGGGTCAATATATTTAATATGAGTGAGTCTCACGGGAGTTTCATGTTCAAAATCGAATCACTTGTTCTTACAAGTAAAAGTCCAAGCCTGAACTTGAGGTAAATCATCCATGTAACGTATGCGCGATATGTCTTTGGGCATATATGCATTAATTCAATCGCATCGAAGATATATTGAGGAAATCAGGGACTCCGAGGCTTCCTCTACAGGTATGGATAGATTTATGAGCTTGTTTTTGGAAGTAAACGTATGCAAAGCCTAGCTGAAACCCTGCGATTAAGGTGTGCTCTTATTGAGCTGGATTGAAGTAGCGACATGCATAATCGAACTATGACATTAGGTTGAACTCAGGTATATTATAAAAAATAGTATGAAGCAGTTCTTGATGTTTCTTTTTACGAATATTTACTTCCCTGAATTTAACGGTAATTAAATCATTTGACACGTTGGTGTTTGCTCACTAGATAAAAAAGAGTTACCTATATCGACCCTTAAAAGATCAAAGTTAACACACAAGAACAGGTGAAATGAAATAAAATCATGTGAAGAACTTGAGTAAATTCTAAAATTAGTTTTTGGTACGAATCTCACTTTTAACGCAAACTTTTTTACTGACTTTTTACTCGACTACGTCGAAGTCAAAAGGGAAGATTAATAATTTTAGCAGACTGTGCTTGCATGTTATCCAACCTACACATTATTACGTACGCCAAATTTTAAATCATTTCGATCACTAGAAGTGGGTCAAAGTTAACGTGCGTGATTTGGAGCAAACAAACAAAACAAGATAAAACTAAAACTAGAAACTTTCAACAATAACTACCAAAGCCGCGTGTCTACTTACCGTACCACGAATTTATACTACACTTTACAAACAGAATAATTTCAATAGGTATTTTATCCCGGGCAATTAATAATTGCAATGTGTACCAAAGAGCTTTATTTATAGTCGTAGATCAACAACAAGCCCATGCAACAGGCAGCCCAATAACAGCTAAAACCTCTGAGACCAAAGGTAAATTCTCGCTCTGAAAGCGATATGGTTGTAGCACCGCGTCTCGTATCGTATGACGCAGTAACAGTATTTCACGATATACCTTTGATAATGATTTATGCCCAACGCACGCTGTAATTCAAGGCGCGACCCGTAGGGCCAACTTTGCAAATAAATTTGGTGTGAAACAATATACGCTGCTGCGAAATTTTGATACTAATTAATTAACATTTTGGGTTAAGCAAGTTAAAATATTTTTGTTGTTACACAAGTTCATGGTTGTGTCAGTTTGTTTACGTTTGTTAAGATCATTTTTAAATCATGTATATTATAATAATACATGTTATAGTTCTATCCGGTAAAAAACGACTAAAAGCGTGTGGGACACGCCTAAAATAGGGTTCCGTAGCCATTACGAAAAAATTAAGTAATATTTTCTAAGGATTTCGTATTTTGTACGGAATATTCCAAGTTTAGGTATATTTTATACCTTATAGGCTGCTATTTACTCTTAAAGTACTAATAATTCTCAAGAAAACTTAACCGTTATAGTTTTCCTTGTAAGTTTGATATACTTACTACCATCCTGAATTTTTTCAATTTTTTCCACTCGACGGTTTAGATTTTAGAGGGGGAGGGACGCTCGATTTTAATGAAAATTTGCACTTTAAAGTTGAATATTTTACTAAAAAATCACTGAATCGAAAAATCGTTTTGGCAACTGTCGACAAAATAGTTTTAAAAGACCTATCTAACGATACCCCACACTACAAGGTTGGATGAGAAAAAAAATAAGACCCCACTTTACGCCTATGGGAGGTACTCTAAAAAAATGTTGTTTAATTTTTTATTATACTATTTTGTCGGCATAGTTTACATATAATTATATTCGTGCAAAATTACAGTTTTCTAGCATTGATGGTCCCTGAGTAAAGCCGCGAACGAACGGGCAGACAGACATGGCGAAATTATAAGAGTTCCGTTAAGGAATTTATAAAAGGCAAACGAGCCACGTTACGAAGATGTTCTAGCTTCTAATTTTACACGTATTGACGTTTTCGGTTACATTTAACCCTTCTGTTTTCTCATCCGGCCTTGAGACCGCCAATGGCACAGCTAGGGCTACGGTTAATAATACATTAACTAGTACATTTGTTCATGTATAAACAAAAATAAAGCACGTCCCTTCGCAGCGTGTAAACAAGGCCCATTAATCCCCAACTAGGACACAGAACAATGTTAGCCAATCATACCGCGATACATACCGCCGATGCCGAATTACAACTGTTTTCGCTCTTTTATGAACTCCAGGACATAATTCAAATTGTGTGAAGGATATACGACTTTTTTATTGTTTTTCTGGACTAATATTAATTGTCGAGTTCGCTTTTGTTCTTCTATTCAATGTTTCTTACGGAAATGCTATTATTGTGAGTAATAACTAATAATGATTTGTGGTATTAGGACGATGGAAAAAGGTATTTTTGTGAGCAAGAACTACTTAACGTTTATTCTGAGAGGCAAGATTGTAAGGTTACTACCTGAAGTATCTCATTTGAATAAAGTGAAACAGCAAGTGGTTTTAGGTAGCAATATTAGTGTTTGTGGATACAAACAAATTTATGACTTTATTTAATCAAAATTAAATGCTACTTATTTTAAGCCCACGACTTAGTCTGATGGAAACTTAAAACAACTACTTCATATTGCACTTTTGAGATACCTATCCTTTGCCAGTTTGAGAGCTTCTGGCTCCAACGGTTCGAATTGTGCAATGTCTGTCAGCCACATTATAATACTCGTATAATAGCCGACATAACCAGTCGTCCCTGGATTTAGACTGGTTCTCAGGAAAAAATTAAAAATGTCTACATTTTCTCACTACCTCTTTCCCACCACATGTGATCAACATACAATACAATACACACATACATACATTGACTCTCTATCCACTCACGTGCTTTGAGCAACGGTTGCCAATATATTTTAGCAAAATGCTTCTGGCAACTGTGGTTGCCAGACATACACTGCGTCGCTATTGCAGCGCAAAACAAGAACAATTCATGGCCGTTTTTTTTTTTCACGCGATCATGTACCTACCCCAGATAAAGTAAGCGATACAGAAACAGACACGGAGAAAAAGTTACAGGTAAGCAATAAGCGGCCTTATGCAGATGAATGCGGCGTCGGGGACTGTGACTCAACGGGGTCACGCCGTTTTGCACCAAATTAGTTTTAAATATTGATTATAAATATGTATGTTAGTCTGTAAGGTATTTACTGTATGGGCCAAGTTGCCCGAAATAAATGAATTTATTATTATTATTATTATTATCGCTTAAGAGCGATCTCTTCCAGGCAACCTTAACCCTAAAACTTAGCCTAAAACCAGCATTTCCTTACTTACACTAATGTCCCAGCCGATCATGTTCATATCTTGCCGAATTGAAAGCGCTCCTCGCCTGCACTGCATAAACATAAAAAAAGAAAACCATCCCAGCCCTTGGTTAAATAAATAAATAAAAGTAAACAATTCAAACGATTCCGCGGTGCGCCCACTAAGAGCCCCATTTACTTGAAGTATGCCCAATAAATAGTGGATGTACCGGTTCATTTCTCAAATACCTACTGAACCCTGCTTTATATTTTAGCTGTAAAAAGATTCGGGGTTTCGGGAAGGATTATAATTCTTGTTAGGATATCTTTATGGAAGATTTAAGGTTATTTATAGACTGCTTTTTGTGTTTAACGACATTTTTTAAGTGTGCCCGCAGCTGCGGCTCTTTCTGGAAGAATACCTGGTTATTTCATTTGATCTGTTTTTGCGACATTTCACTTATGAGTTGACAAGAATAGACTATAGATAGAGATAGATATTCTTATCTTACACGCTAAAATGGCTGGAGTTTTTTTTTGTGAAATTCTATTATGTTCATAGATATCAATGCAAATTACATTTTTATTTATCTTAATATTATTGCTTTCTTTTCTCTTGTAGTATATTCGTTTCCACAACCTAATTTGACTTTATTTGTATTAGGTTCTACATCGAAGTAGCTATCTGCAAGAGATCGCTTTTAAACGATAAGGCCACCTATTGTCTACTCTGAATTTTGTTTTTTTCCGAAATCTAATTTCTACTGATTTATAGTGTTCAATAAAAAAAATGTAATAATTTTAGAGCATGCTTGTCTAGGCCACAATACAGTTCTCTCCAGGCGGATGTCATGGTATCGAGTTTTGACAACTGACTGCGCAATGATCAGAAAATCCACTCGCCTTGCTGAGGTCTCGCACAGTCGCGGCTAGGCCGTTATTGTAAGCGCCAGCGACGATATTTCAAGCTGTCAAGCCTTCGGCCAGCATTACGGCCAACAATGTGTGCTAACAATGTCTCTGTATAAAAACGCACTGTGTAGGATTGATTGATGATTTAGCCACGTTGTGTGTATGTAAGTCCAGAGATTCTTTTATAAACCCTTTTCCTTATACGGCATATTATACGGCATTCAATGTATGTTTACGCTTCGCTTCGACAATTTTAATATTGTTAAGTCCAGTTTACAGTGGCGTCTGTCATCCGAATGTCTGCGCAGGGTTCTTGAACACTTTGGCCACATTGCAAGAAAAGACGGTGACAACCTCGAGAATCTAATTGTGACCGGTAAAGTGGATGGGTGAGGCCTCGTGGTCGCAGCCCAATGCGTTGGTCTGACCAGATTCGCACCGCTCTTGACTCTACAGTTCATAAAGCCCTCCACACCGCCAGAGACAGAAATAGTGAAAACGTTCGTGCAAGAGAAAGTGATTCAGAAGGGTGGTCACGACCCTCATTGCTGAGGAATACGACACAAGGAGGAGGGGAAGTCCAGTTTACCAGCATCAACCAGTTTTCATTTCAACGTTTCAATGTATGCTGTAGTGTAGTATTCACAAGTGTTCTTGACTGTTTTGGCTCATGGGTCACAACAACGCGAGCTGTTGAATTAATATGGGGCGCGCTTTGTGCCATCTGTTTAGACGGCGCGTATAAACGCATGCCGAGCGGACGATGGCGCGCGCGCCTTTGATCTGTGCCTAAAAACGGACAAGCAATGGCTCGTGTGAGTTTTGCCGAGCCGCGTCGAGCCGAGTGTTAAGACGGCGCATGGCACGGCGAATTATGACGCGACGTTTAACGGCACCTTTATATGAGAGGTACCACTTTGAAAGTTTTTGCAAACAAAGGCGCTCATTCGTTACTGTCTATAAACCCTGAAAATACATATAATGCCATGACATTTTGTCTAACAACCCCATCTCTGAGCTCTCGTTCATACACATCATATCGTAAAAGGTTGTTTATTGTTTATAGAAAACACGTCTTTCAAATAAACCACACAATTCCCTCGAATTGACAATGCGATCCCGACACAGAAATTCCATTTTCATTGGCAGCATGGAACCGTTTTCCCGCGGTACACTTTGACCTCTTTCACTTTAGATGTATCAAAATAACGTTTAATATTGCATGGACGATATAATGCAAGGAGCTTCCTTTATAAGATGATTCTGAAATAGACTTTAAATTTGCTAAGGAAAAGTGCATTTTGCTTGAAGTTTAGCGGCAGGTGTGAACGGACTGTTGCTTAACGGTGCCAATTTAGTGGTTATATTATAAAAGCCGGCAGAAAATGGAATTTGAAAATGGAACTCTTACTTCGAAATAGAGAAGTAAATTCTAAACGACCAGTATAATTTTGTGGGAAACATGATACGTTCACGAAGAAGCTCTTGAAAAAGGTTGCATTAGTCATTCTTCGAAGATATAATGTATTAAGTTTTACCATTAAAGGCACATTACGTCGGAAAAACAATGTAAATGGTAATCATATATATACGAGTAGTTAAAGCAACGACTTTTAAAAATCTATCAAGTATTTTTCATTTCACGGAAAAATAATAATTTTGTAACTGACGCAAGTTAAAATTCGGCGTTATTATATTGGCGACAAATATTGTGAAAAACGGTCAAGAGCGTGTCAGGCTACGCATATCGTAGGGTTTCGTATTAAAAATTAGTACTTATTATCCACTTTACTGATTCGACTGTGTTAAAAATGAAGTTGAGTTAAATACTTGTGATGTATAGATATCATTTAATAATATTGTAAATCTGTTTAAAAAATATACACCTTGTTGGGTTTCTTGCCGGATTCCCAATTTCAGAACCGGTGGTAGATTTTTTTGACATTTTGACTTTGACTTTTAACAACCTGCAGTGGTAAGGTTAATGTTTTGCGAATGAATCCCTACATCGATAAACAATCTATTATTCACTCACTGGCAAAATTGACTTTAGTTTTTAACTTTAAATCTGCTACCGGCGATAAGCTGCATCTCTGCTGCCAAAGGCTGCTGATAAATACCTATGCATTAGCAGGTCCCGACTAAAATATATGTTAATTTGTGATAAATAGAAACAGAAGAGCGTCAATTTGTAACCGTGCCAAAACCAGCATCAAAAGCGATTGGCAATTAATCATCTGGCGCTTCTGACTCCATTTGGAGCCAGTTTCCCACATAATAACAGTGCCTGGGCCCCGGCTCTACATGCACAATTCAGCTCGCTATCTCTCTAATTTATTTGACATCTAAATTAGTGGTCGTATTTTCGCGTGGATTTCCGATTCGTCGAGCGACGTTTAGCAACGTCGTCATTATTTAAAAAAAAAACCTGGAAAATAATACCTACATGAGAAGCGAGGCTTGCCTGAATACAACCAGCTTAAAACCAATAAAAGGATCCTCTAATTTAATATAATTATTAATGCTGCAACTACATTATAACCCTCAAACCCATGATAATTGACTCTTCTAAACTAATCCGGGGTCAATAGAGACAACAAATCACAGTCAATTAAGACACCATTAGACCCCATCGCCCTATTCAGTCCCAATCGGAAGGGTTACGCACAAAGGCTTGTATTCACGCGTCTTCCGCGAATCTTATAATAAATCAGTTCCCCAGAGTACTCAGCTCGAGTTGACCTTAATGTTTGTCTCTTTCTTACTCTTCTAGTGTGAGAGAGAGGCAAGTAGTAGTAATGTGAGTTTTGTAACTCGTTCTACAGGGGCGAGTATTTGTGTGATGTGGGTCGAGGGTTAGAGCAATAATAGCTGGTATGGAACGAAATGATCGACGGGTTGATTGATTTTGATTATTTGAAGGTACTTAGGCATATATAAAACTAGCTTTTACCCGCGGCTTTGCCAGTGTGGAATTCGGTTATCGCGCGCTGTTCCCTCGGGAACTGTCCATTTATCCGGGATACAAAGTAGCCTTTGTCACTCTCTGGCCCATAAACTATCTCTATGCTAAAAATCACGTCGATCCGTCTCTCCATTTCGACGTGAAAGACGGACAAACATACAAACACACAAACAATTATAATATTAGTATGAATTTATTAGTAACGCGACATTAAATAATTGTGAGGAATCCTTAGTCTTGTCTGATTTAGATACTTAAGCTTTACAGGCAGTATCTAAACGCAACGCGTTTCTCAATGAGACGAGACATTAAAATAACATAGCAACGGTAACACTTAAACCTGACAAAATATCTCATTACACAGCAAAGTTAGCACGCAAGGCTTCGTAATATCCACTACTCTCTCTACTATTCGTAATATCACTGTATCCATGTTAATAACCGCTCCCCCTGTATAAACCGAAGCGAGAATCATCTGGCACTGTAGTGCTATCGAGTTTAATTTAGAGTTGTTCAACAGGTAATTTCACAATGATGTTAAAACTAGAAGATAAGATAAACTGAAAGAAAATATTTGTACTGTAATGTATAAAAATAAATATCATGGATTCACGGAACAATTACACCAATCGACCTACATAGTTTCAAAGTAAACAAAGCTTGTAGTTATTATGGGTATACTAGGCAACGGATAAACATACTTTAATAGATAGAATAGATACATACTTAAATACATATTAAACACCCAAGCCAAACAGATATTCGTATTTTTTAACCCCTGACGCAAAAAGAGGGGTGTTACGAGTATAAGTTTGACCGCTATGTGTGTGTCTGTCTGTGGCACCGTAGCTCTTAAACGGGTGGACCAATTTGAATGCATTTTTTTATTTGAAAGCAAGGTTTCTAGCAATGGTTCTTAGACAAGTTTCATCAAAATCGATTCAGCCGTTTTCGAGATATTGAACTTCTATTGAAGTCGGGGTTTTCCCAATTTTTAGTTGGTTAGGTTATCATAATAATATCTTGCCCCGGCCGGGGATCGAACCCGGAACCTCAAGCTTCGCAGTCACGTTCACAACCACTATGCTATTCGGTCGTCGTTTAACCTAAATGCCTGCCAAACCGCTTATAACCGGTCCTTCCATCATCATCATCATCCCAGCCTATATACGTCCCACTGCTGGGTACAGGCCTCCTCTCAGAACAAGAGGGCTTGGCCATAGTTCCCACGCGGGCCCACTGCGGATTGGGAACTTCACACGCACCATTGAATTGCTTCACAGGTTTGTGCAGGTTTCCTCACGATGTTTTCCTTCACCGCAAAGCTCGTGGTAAATTTCAAATGTAATTCCGCACATGAATTTCGAAAAACTCAGAGGTGCGAGCCGGGGTTTGAACCGGTTCTTATGTAGGTGTAAATCACGAAATAGATTGGAAATACGGTCACGCACGAGTCGCAGTTTAATCCGATTTTCATAGAGAATTTATTTCGATAGGCCGTGGTGCGAGCTCGGTTAGGCCGTTAATCCGTAGCTTAAACCTGTTGATGTTTGGATTAGTATGGCTAATTTAGTTTCATTAGTATGTTTATAATAGAAATATGTTGCGACAGTTTCAGGGGCTCATTGGCTGTAGTTAGAAAGACCATCAACTAAAAGTGAATTCAGTAAAAAAAAATTGTATTTAAAAATGAATACAATAAAACACAAATATTCTTTAGAAAGAAAGAAGACATTTATTCACTAAATACAGAAGACACGCAAATACAATAACATTTACATAATTACACACAAATGAACCAAAAAAATACATAAAAACACAGAAATAGTACATTATAGACAATTTACACAAAAGCGAAACGTTCACAAACACAAAGATAAAATGCAGGGTAGACAACCATTTGGATAAAGATACAGACAACTATTTAGATACCTATAAAACTAATACAAATACGGCAAAGTAGGTGGCAGAAACGAATATTCAGAAGAAACAAAAACAATAATATTAAGATTGATACAAAAATTAGGTATATAAAAAAACATACATTATAATACTCATAGAACACGTATAGTACCTACTCAAATAAAATATCAATGAAAATTGATAATGCGCCGTATTATTACATTATTATTACACGTAAGTGGTGGCAGCTTTATTGGTTTATGTAAATTGTAATTTGTTTATTTTTAAGAACCATGTACCGTTTGTGCCCAAATAAACATTAAAACATTATTGTTACATTGTTGAATTTATCTGACCATTCGACAAACGTGCATCAAACAAACAAAACAAACTGTTCAAACTATTAGTGCAACTCGATTATAACCCACATTTAATGGACTGATTTACTTAAACTTTAACACAATTAATGACAAACAACCTTCAAGATTTTTCTTCATTAGCCATTCTGGGGAAATGAAATTTTTCACTATAACTAATTTCCATGAACTAATTACAGATTATCTGTTAACTTTTCGTCCAATTTCCGTTTCTTGATCCACGATACAAGATGTCCTCGTTCCGCAGTCGATAAATGGTCCGGCTTGTATTTATTTATCTTTGCTATAACTGTCCGTGACGCGCCTTGGGAACGTTAGTAATTAACGTGTCCCCGGACATGTCCTTGTACAAATATTACTTGCTATCTCGTTAGCAACCAACTCCAAAATCTGTCATTACTGCGGGAATAAGTTCGATGTTTGTTGATGATGCAGTTATTAGAAAATATACATAAGTTCAACATCACGAACAAGGATCAAATAATACCTAAATCAAAATTAAAAAACAATTGCAACAAGGATTGCCGCTAAAAATAAGTTTGTTTACTTTAGTTCCTCGCAATCGCATCATCAGATTCATCAGAGATAAATGTAAACCCATTTCAGAGAAAAAAAAGCGGCCAAGAGCGTATCGGACACGTTCGGTTTTGTAGGCGCTACGAAAAAAACAAGTAATATTTTTTTAAGGATTTTGTATTTTGTACGGAATTTTCCAAGCTGGTATACTCGTAAGGTTACGCTGCTATAAAACTCTTAGGGGCTGTTTCACCATCCATTGATTAATTTTATTTGATGGATAAATGTGATGCCGTCTCTGTTTGTTTTGTTCGAATAGACGTAGACGGTATCACATTAAATTTTATCCCTCAAATAAAACTAATCAATGGGTGGTGAAACAGCCCCTTAAACTACTAATAATTCTCGAGCAAACTTAGCCGTAATAGTTTTCCTTGTTAATTAGATAGGTACTATTAAAGTAATGTTATTCTGTCCTTTACTCCGGAGTGTAGAGCTACTACCTAAATGTTATAAAACCCCGCAGTGCTAATCTAGTAACGATAATTAGATGTGTTAACGTCAACTAGCCCAGACTGCACAGACAGGCTGCGCATACGAATTTAACTGGACTAAGCCAGTTACATCAAATTGAATTAATCCAGAAATGAAAATTGCGGAATTGGAGTCTTTTATTACAGCAGGTATTAAGGTTCATGACTGGCCAATGCTTCTTTGTGTAGTTATTGTAATGTTGGCGGAACTCTTCACCGGTTAATGGCGTCGACTTGAAATTTGGTATGCAAATGTAGTTTGGGTGACAATACCAGTACAGTCAAGAAAAAGACTCCAAAAAGCCAATCATAATTTGATTTCTTAGTAGCGACATCTCTTGTCTGGGTGAGCGGTTGGTTAGAGTGAAAGAGTGTGACGTCTCTCGATGAGAGCGGAACATAGATGTCGCTAGTGCTGCGGCATAAGTAGCGTAGTAGAAATAAGCAACCTGAGATATGTATGCATCCGAAAAATTCGTGTCTAGATTCCTGTCCAGCGGTGGTGTAGGGGTTATAGCACGCAGCACGGATTGCTGAGGACCTGGGTTCGATTCCCAGCGATGGTCTCTTTTTCTGGTTTTGCTGTGCATCCATGTCTCAGTTTGTATTTTCGAAAAAGTAGTCAGCCAAAAAGCTTGTATTAAAAATTATTTTTTTGTCAAAAACTTATTTGAAGTCTAAAAATTGCAAAAGGCGATTATGGTACCTAATGTGAGAATGAGCAGCAGTACTCTCTGTTGTCATCTACGAACTGCTGACTCCACTGCGGTGTGGAAGACAAGATTAAATCACCACATTGTTTCCCCAAAAAAGTCTTCATTAAGGTTCACTAGTGATTCTCATCCGACGGCCACGACCTCTCTGTGAAGAGTGCGGCTGCACCATTTTCAAAACCTAGTAAGTCTCAAAAACTCAATTTTGCGATTTTGCTTTAAACGTGGTTTCTAGCAAGTGCCTACAAGATACAAAAACATTTAGAGGCCTATCTCGCTCAACTTCAGAGATACGAGTACTCCAAAACCTAGTAAGTACAGAAAAAAACTGGCTTGACCATTTCAAAACCTAGTATGGCACAAAACCATTTCAAAAACCTAGTATGGGACATGCACTTACTAGGTTTTGAAAAAGTCAGAGAGACTTACTAGGTTTTGATATGGTCAAACGAGTTTAATTGTAACTTTTTGGAAAGTAGTATGTGTTTGTTAGTTGAAGTTACTAGTTTTTGTAAGTCAAATGTTATAGGTACGTTGTTCATTATTCATTTTGACGCGTTGTTGGCAGCACTGTGCTGCCGCGCTAACTTCATGCTATTGCGCTGGAGCTGTTCGAACTCATTTAAACGCGCAGTTGCCAGCCAAGATTGAGTTTGTATGCACGTGTAACGTTAAAATTTTGCTAAAACGTAGCGTAATTTGGCTAATAAATGAATGAAATAAGGCAATCGCACCAAGCGTATAGTGAACAACGCTTTGAATTTAGACAACAACCATTTTGTGTAAGTAAATGTATATAATACTAGCTTTCGCCCGCGTGAATCCGGTTACCGCGCGCTGTTCCCTCGGGAACTGTGCATTTTTCCGGGATAAAAAGAAGCCTATGTCACTCTCTGGCCCATAAACTATCTCTATGCCTGAAATCAAGTCGATCCGTCGCTCCGTTCGACGTGAAAGACGGACAAACATACCAACAAACACACAAACATACAAACACACATGTTTTGCAAAATGTTTGGATATTTAATTATTACGCTTCATACAGTAAGATTATTTCTACTTTAATACTCGGGACGTCTCAGTTTTAACCGTAAATGTTCGTGTTTTTTCATAGGATACTTATTTAAAAACCCAGAATTTAATCACATAAAATACCCAAACCTATTTCATGTAATTAATAACAACACCTCTGCCTAAGTACCTATTGCACTTCAGATCTCTCTCGATGTAGGTATGCTGAGAATTGCCGAGTGCCAAATCGGAAGTAATCATACTGTATTATTATTGAGCGTGGGAGTGTGTGTCTCATGGTTTTATTGAGCTTGAGCATTTGTGTTATGTTTTATGTCTGTGCCATTTAACATTTCATGTTATTTCGTTGTTAGTTTTTGCTATTTTATGTTATTTTTTCATCCCATTAATAACGACTAACGTTCAAAATACTACCTCGTCGCTTATTTGCTCATCTTTGCTTCTACTAATAGAACCATCTTGCTATTATGATATATATACTTCCGCAAGAAAATTAAAGTGAGCCCCCTATTCCTTCTCCAGAAATGTTTCCAGAAGAAAATGAAAGTCAACCTGTTGTTTCCGCTCCTGAATCCGCTCCTAAACTAGTACCACTGATACCCCAGTCCCGAAAAAATATTTGGATCAATCTCCCATTCAGTAATCAATAATAGTAATGGTAATTAATAGGTAGTTGGATAATATAAAGTAAAAAAATTAAGACTTGGTGCCGTAATTTTTATTTTTTATAATAAATTATTGTAATGAACAACTACTTAGCTGACTGTTTGTTTTATTTAAATTTAAAAAAGGTCCACGTATTAAAACTTATGATTTTTAGTCTTTTTAGCCTCTAGATCATGACAAAGTGACAACACATACTGGGTTTTGAAATTGATCGGTTCACTATAAGTTTTTATTTGAGTTTAATTTCAAAACCTAGTATGGCACATAAAACATGCAATATAGGAAATTAAGTGCATATATATATACCTGGATATTCGGCTTAATCTAATAAACCGAGAAAGTATCACTTTTGGAACGAATATTGCAAAATTTCGTGCGGCTGAGACAAAACATGTTTTTTCTTTCTCCTGTAAAATTAGCTTAATGTCCCTTACTATGTTTTGAAATGGTGCAGCCGAGTGTAGCAACTTAGAAGATTAATATATAGCGCTACAATTACTGTTCCCAAACATTTTTCTACTGGCGGAGTTTTGAAAAAGCTATTCAATTCTATGTTTTAAGTCTGTAAGTCAACAGAAAGAAAAAGCAAATCTGGAACTAATTCAAATACAAAGCCTGATTAATTTAACTCAAGCAGAACTTACAACTTTTAGCCAATTTTAGTCTCAACATCCACCAAACATAGAGTCTATTTTATCTAAGACCATCATCGAGTAACATTGACTGTACATAGAGCTTTGTATAGAGATCTAAAGACTAGTGATGTACCGGATATCCGAATAAGAAAGATCCGTATCAGTTTCTATTTGCGGATTTATATTTTTTTGTAAGTACATAATTCCACCAACTGTGTCTATATTAAACTTTTGTTTCAATTGTTTTTTTGTATCAATTCCCAGTATGATTATAAAAGTAAAAATTTGTGTTGTATTTGAGTGAATAACTCTATTATTTCTTCACGCCGCAACGGCTGGACATTTTCAATGAAATTTGGAACGTAGATATTCTATAACTTAACACAGCTATGTGAAATTTTTGTGTTATGTTTGTTTGTGGTTATACTTTTACGCCTAAATTATTTTAACATCGTGATGCAATTTGGCACGGAGATAGAATAATGATTATTCATTATTTTTTTTATTTATCTTTAATAAAAATAAAATGTTAACAAACTTGTGAACTGCACTTAATAAGAGAGACAAATAAAAATAATACACATCACCCAACTAATTACCTATAGATAGCGATAAATGAATTCTAGTATACCAAAATACGCATTGCTATCCGTAATCACGAATCCACAATTGTAACGGCACATCACTGGTAGAGTAGAGACTGGTAGTGGTTCGGACAATCAAATTTATTATGAAACCCGTTTACGACTCCATTGTTCCCTGAAGGGCCATCGTAGAAATATTGTAGAACAGGGGACGTGCCGGACATGCTGGCTAATTTACATAGTCCGGTCCGAGCATTAATGTCATTGTGTTGAAGTAGGTATACTTATTATGCCGGTAACCTAGTTTGACCTGCGAAGCAATTCCATGGTTTGTGTGAAGGAAACTACGGCCTAAGTCCTCTCAATCTGAGAGGAGGCCTGTGCTCAGCAGTGGGATGTATACAGGCCGGGATAATGATGATAAAATGCTTTCAATGTTCAAACTCAACCGCGTCGAGGGCGGAACTGTAAATTCCTCTCTGTGTCCTAAAAATATTTTTTAATAAATACCCCTGGGTGTTCAGCCTAACTGGGGTAGGGCGAGGTACAGTCAGCATTAAAAGTAGCTGATCACTTTTTTACTCTGTCGCATTGACACATTGACAATCTTGCATGGCGTTTAGTACGTGGCTGTAAAACGACAAAGTACGAAAGTGTACAGCTACTTTTGATGCTGACTGTACCACCAGCTGAAATTTTTAAGATTAAATTTTGAGACGCCTTGTATAGCATTCTATACTATCCATCAATAACAACTTAACTCTTCATTTGTTAGCACCATTATATTATACTTAGCTACAATTTGCATTATGAGCTGTGGCCGTACTAAAGCGGCGTCCACGCTAAACGAACTTTAGTTATAAGCATGCGGGGGTTAACCAACGTCTGTTAACTAAGACCGGTCCGAAACTATCCGTTTAACTGCACAAATAGTTCTTGCTTGCATTCTAAATTAGCAAGCCAGTTGCTAACGTACGACCACCTACGGTAAAGCTATGGGCGGTATAGCGCGAGGAGCGGTTCGCTAGGTTTGTGAAATGTACTAACTGTTCTTATTATATTTAAATCATTACGAATAAGAATGAATGACGAAACACTTTATTACTTAAGTACATACATACATAAAAATCACGCCTGTATTCCCAAATGGGGTAGGCAGAGCACACGAAACGTTACCGCTTCGGAGCCACTTTTACCAATTTTAGGTTTTAAGTTTGACAAAAACGGTACAATAGTGACAGGTTGCTAGCCTGTCGCCTACGGTGTACCTTAACCTATATCCTCAGTCGCCTCTTACGACATCCATGGAAGAAATGGAGAGGTGTTATTCTAACCCGACACCACACGGATTACTTAAGTACTTAAGTAGTTTTTGATAAAAATGCTCACACACAAATTCTAACCCTAAAATATAAAAACGATTATGTAATATGTACTTTAAAAATATGTATGACGTATGTAATCCCAAAATTTAAAACAAATGGATCACAAAGCACTGTTTAATTTTCTTATGTAATCGTTTTTGAGATCTGTCTGTTATTGCTACACAGAATTTTATATTGACACTGAAAATTACACATTTTTTTACTTTTTCATCATCTCATTCCCCGCTCGCTTTAACCAAGGCGTACCTTAGCTTAGGCCCTAGCCAAAAGTTTGAGCTAACATTCATTATTAGCAGCGGTCGACCCGGGAACTAAACTAATTAGTATTTAACGTACCTACGCTAAAACAAATTTAGTTTTCAGCGCTACTCGCTACAACACTATTGAAAACTGCAGCGGTGAATATTTGTAATATTCTCTTACAAACAGATAACAGGAAATATTTTGTTGTTATAAAAAATATCAATGGATTTTCAGAAGACAGCCAATTAACGTAAATATTTTTTTTTTCTCTAAACTTTTGGTGGTTTTTTTTTTGTAGAATTTTAGAATTTAAATAGGTACGTCGAAAAATCAGAACAGATAGTGCTATGCTCCAGAAATCAGCTTGCTACTCAACTAAAATAAAATTTGCGGGTAAACCTTTTCGCAACGTAACGTTTGGCAACCTGTTTGATTTCGCAACTTTCATTTCGCAAACTTTAAAACTGTAAATATTTCAGGATTTATTTCAGGGCCATCGTGTAGAATCTTTTAGGTTAGGTTAGGTTAGTTTTATAAAAATCCTGAAATATTTACAGTTTCAGAAATATTAAATAGTTGGGAAATGACAAGTTGCGAAATGAACCAGGTTGCCAAACGTTTTTCGCCGAAACATAAGTAAACCTAAAATTTGTTACTGAAAGTAAAACCGAAAGAAAAATGAATTAAAAATAATTAAGAAGTAAAAATTAGCATAAATACAATGAAATAATAAACAATAACATAATAAATTACCACAACAGGTACCATACATGTATGTATGTATGTAAATTCTTTATTGTACAAAATAAGTAAACAAACACAGATGGCAAACAATGAAATATATGTACAAAGGCGAACTTATCCCTTTAAGGGATCTCTACCACGCTAAACACACGAGTAATATTTACCTCGACGTTTCGACCACATTACAGTGGCCGTTGTCACGAGCAGCCTCATTACCACACCGCCGTACGCCGCCGTCGTCGTCGTTAGTCTACTCGTGACCACGGCCACTCGCGCCACTGTAATGTGGTCGAAAAGCCGACGTAAATATTACTCGTGTGTTTAGCGTGATAAAAAATAAATAATAAAAAGACATTTATTGCCACATTAAAAAAAAACATAGAACATAACAGAAACACACCAAATAAAACGTAAATTTAGAACTACACAATGTCCAAAAAGGTAGGAAAAATAATAATAATAATAATAAAAAAGACAAAAATAAGTCCTGTTGTGGTATTTTGACTACAAAAATATAAGTTTCAGATAGAAAAGAAGCCACTCTGTTGACGATATTATTATATAGGTGTACTCATGCCAAAATGCAGTTTTTTTTTTAGCAAAAAGTCTTTGACAGACGGACGGACAAAAATGACGCCGCTTGGGTTTCGTTTTTGCTATTATGACTACGGAACCTTAAAAAGATATTAAAGTCAAACCAGTACAAGGTTTAATCAGAATGTAATCCGCTCCTATTTAAAAAGATCATCAAAACTGTTTCCATAGTTTCCTTTTGCTAAGTAACTTGAAAATAATCTTTGTAAGAGTTGCGCACAAATTCTTTCTTAAGACTGGAAACTTTTCCTTAAATTTCATGAAGCCAGCATCTATTGAAAATTTCATCGGCATTCGCTTCATATCTTGATTTATGGCGAGAAAAGCAAGTTTTCTTGGCAAATATTATTTCCAGGTTACCTTGGAAATACTAAGACCTGCTCTTTATTTGTATACCTATAGGTATATTATGTTAAAAAATAACTTTATATGAACTTTTGCTATTTAACTACGTAGTTTAATTTTTTGCGCTATGAAATACACATAATTTCAGTAGTTTCAATTCTAAAATACTTACTTAAAACAAAAAAAATGTTATGTAAGTTTGCCCTCGTAAATTCACCTAAATTGCTTTGTAGAGAATGCTACAGTAAAAAAAAACAAAAACATCACACGTAAAATACAGCATTGCTATAAACCAACACTACCGATGTTGAAGCCTTTGTTGTGGACTGAACAAGCTAATATAACGGTGCACTACGTTTTTATCATTTATGAAATCTAAATTCAAAGCAAAAAGAGCATGGTTTCCTAACGAAACTTTCAGCCAATTCAGCAAGAATGGAATAATATAACTCAGGTGCAAAATGTCTAGGTCGAAGGATGCTTAAATTAAGAAAAATCTTCTCGGGATATTTTGATTGACTAATTGATGATAGGGGATAAAATTGAATTTTCATCATCATAGTCATCAGCCGGAAGACGTCCACTGCTGAACGAAGGCCTGCCCCTTAGAACGCCACAATGAACGACAGCTCGCCACTTGCATCCACCGGTTTCCCGCAAATTGAATTTTATTAGGTACAGTTAAAGTAATAATTTCTATGTAAAAGAAGCAGCCGCTTAAATTCTCTATTTTCTCTTTATTCTTTTACCTTATTCTACACTTTTTTTTTAACGTATTGATGATTTTTGTTGAATGATGATTCGTTTCCAGTTTAGTTTATTTGGTGACCCGTAATTAACTGAGTTGATTAACATTGGGTCTGATCACGTCTACAGAATCGCCTTGTATTTTCTACTATAGCTTTCTTCTGTATATTCCCACAAAAAATTAGTAACTGAGAGATATCTTTTATTAACTTCTCATTTCCAATGATGCGTCTAAACAAAACCGCCATTTTAAATTCCACTCCAAGCCAATTTGCGTGCCTTTATCATCAGTTTAAAAGCCATAACATTTACCATATTATTTATGATTCATCCACTTTTCCCCCGCTCTCTTAAACGGTAACTGACTCTTGTAATATACTCTTTTCTAAATTATTAATCTTCTAAAAAGATAACCGCTAATAAGATGTATGGGGTGGAGTTCTTTAAGGAAATGTCGTGTTGCTTTGAAATTCACAAAACGTATTCAATGGAGCGGTCATTTAAGAATGTTAAGTTGAAATTTATGACTTATAAAATAAATTTACTGAGGCTCTCTGTGACAAATTAGTTTTTATTAACATATTTTATTCTAAAAAGGTTAAGTTTAATAAAAGTTAAAATGTGAGTTTTACTGATTTGCGGTATTTATTTGACGCCAGAACTTGCCAACTTTTTACATTAATATATTAACTTCTCTCAATATATGTATGCCCAGATCTAAACATGTACGTTAACCTCTGAGGTTTTTCTAAATTCATAATTGCGTTCTGTTATATAATTACCCACATTGGCCGTAAAGCCAACGAGTTTATAGTGGTCAATCGAGCGCCGCAATGTAGTTAATGCAACTTGCACGATTTTTCTTGCAAGTCTAATCTGTGCTTATGTTGAGAGAGTGAAGAAAACTGCACAAAACTGCGAGGTAATTTAATGCTGTGTGCGAAGTTCCCAATCCGCACTGGGCCAGCGTGGGAACTATGGCCTAAGCCCTTTCTAAGAGGCCCGTGCCCAACACTGGCTGGGATAATGATGAAAAATAGCTATAATTCGGGGGTTTTCTTCAACTTCAAATCCATCCATTGTTTCCCAATAAGACGTTGAAGTGAATGTGATTCTTCCCAGCAGGATTCCGTTATTCGATTAGAATGCAACAAATGACGATGCAGAATCAGGCGGTGTTTGCGATGTCCTAGCGGGTCGCACTCATTTGCATTGTGCAGGGGATCGGATCATGTCACACCGGAGTGTCACCGTTTACAGTTTGCATTTGAATCACTAAGATTGCTTGATGATAGGATAGCTTAGTGTTAGTAAACTATACTATTTTAACCAAGACTAAGGTGAAAGACTTACATAATACTGCATTAAAAAATGTGGATCGGCAAGCGCAGCGTAGGATATCCAACGAGATGGACGGATGAGCTGGTTAATCCCGCGGATTCATCTAAGCAACTGGGGGTATATAGGGAGGACTATGTCCAACAGTGGTCATCCCACGGCTGATTCGATGATGATGATTACCAAATTAAGAAACTATCACAAATCTGTCCTCGCTTACAACGGTGGAAATCTTCAACCGAACTTTATTAAATCTTGTATTCAATCCAATCACCCCTGTCAGCTTAACTTAACATCCTTTCACGTTCTAATCTTCAAGCACACCGATTGCGTTCTCTTAAATCCATTCTTCATAACAAGAATTGACACTACAGCGATCTCGACCCGTTACTGTGTGACTGGCGGCTCTAAGCCGAGGACGGGCGTCTCACAGCCTGCGATCAGGTGCATAATGCATACCCTGCGAAGACCCGAGGAGCAAATACACTGTGCACTTAAATCAACTCAATAGCGGTATATGTAGAGAAACTTAAATGATAGTCTTGGGAACAAGCTACAAAAGTTATTGGTTTCATTCAACAAGCAAGAGGTAGTTCTGTCACAAGGCAAAAGAGCCATGTTACCTACTTACAAAATAAAGGTTTTGCTTTTTTTAACCCCCGACGCAAAAAGAGGGGTGTTATAGGTTTAACTGCTATGCTTATCTATCTTGTGTGTCTGTGGCACCGTAGCTCTTAAACGGGTCATCGTCATCATCATCATTATCAGCCTATAGCAGTCCACTGCTGGACATAGGCCTCCCCCAAAGAGCGCCATTGCGCCCTGTCCTCGGCGAGACGCATCCAGCTTCTACCAGCAGCCCTTCGCAAATCGTCACTCCACCTGGCCGGAGGGCACCCTACACTACGTTTTGCCAAGACGCGGTCTCCACTCAAGAACTCGTTTACTCGAACTCGTTTACTTAAACGGGTGGACGGATTAAAATGCGGTTTGTTTATTTGTAATCAGGTTTTTGAAGATGTGCTAGTTTAAACTTTACTAATATTATAAATGGGAAAGTAACTCTGCCTGTCAGTCTTTCTGCCTGACTCTTTTCTGTCTGTGGGTAACCTCTTCACGCTTAAACCGCTTAACTGATTAAGATAAAATTTGGTATGGAGATAATTTGAGACTGGGAAGGACATAATACTAGTTTTTATTCCGGAAAATTACATGAATGCCGCGGGTTGGCAATGAACGAAATCTTTACTGACGGAATTGCGGGCAAGAGCTAATACCAAGCAGATACATAACAGCGAGTAAGATATAATATTTATGTATCTTATAGTGGTACAGTTACGACTGGAAATCCCGCGTAGATACAGGAAATTACATATAAGTTATATGTTTTCTGTGCGCACTTAACTCTATGGAGTTAAAAATAACTCTCAAAGTTTATGCCATCGCATGAGTGTTGTTGCAGTCATGGCTTTATTTCTTCCATGACCCAAACTTTTTTGTAGGAAATACTATCGTTCTTATTCAATAATATCATACTGCTTTATTTCGAAACTAGCCGTTACTCGCGACTCCGTCGGCGTAGAATTTGGTTATCGCTATCCAGCAGGAAATATGCAATTTACCGGGAAAAAACTATCTGTATACCGAGTTTCGTCTAAATCGTTTCAGCGGTTACAGTAACAAACAAACAGACTTACAAACTTTCACATTTATAATATTAGTGGGATTGAAACCAGCCACTCGAAAATTTGAACTCAAAGGCCCTGTCCTATCAAACGATTGTCCTCCACAATTCCTTTGTCCAAGACTAGAAAATTCCTTAAACAGCGTTCTCAAAATACCATTCTAGTTTCATAAATCAGCGGACGTCTAGCGAATATCTTTGACTATTCGGAATCACTTACCTGCCATTGAAGGCTATATATCTCTGGCCAGGATTACGCGTGAATATAGTCTAAATCACCTTAAAATCTAGGTGGGAACCTTCGGCTGTCCGGGCCAAAATGAGGCCAATACGTCATAGTGACAATGACAAAGCTGAACGGGTGGAAGGAACTTTCGGATTGGGGAATCGGGGGATTCGGGGAATCGGTATCTAGATCGTGCAAACAGACGTCGAATCGCGCTCCGTGATTACGCGATAAAGTTGGTGATTTTATGGCGTTTACGCGTTAATTTCAGCACAAAAGAAGCTAAATTGTAGTGTTTAATGGCTCGTTTATGGCGTGGGATCTTCTCTGTGAATGGGCTGGGCGCTATAAGGCTGGGTTTCCCCAGAGATGTACGAGGGTGTGTTGCGAGAAATGTGTCCTCATATATCAATCGAACGCTTCGTTTACCTAATAATAATAATGTTTATTTGTCAAAGAGGGTTTACAAAAATGGTCTTAAGCTATGAATACATTATGGATCTCCTCCTTGTGCCTACCTATATAGGTAGGTATAACCTCTTCGCTCACCTGTTTCCACTAGAGCTGTGTTGAGCAAGGGTAGGTAAATGAAGCATATAGCTACATGAGAAACAGATTCCTCGCACCATTCTAGTGGAAACGCAGCTTTATGTGTGGAAACGATATTAAATCTATGTCTGTATATAGACGATATTATATCTATATCCATATATAGATTTATGTTAGGACAGTGTTACATTGGGCAGTTACCCTAGTCCGTATGAAAGGTGTACACAAAATGGTGAATATATACTCTGATAGAAAAATTAAATAAACTACCTAGGTATAAAAAGTTACTTAGCTCACTCGCAATCTTGCAATAGCTAATGTATCATACGTCTATGCAATAAATGTGTATTCACGCAGCTCCTCCGCCTCCACGCTATAAGAACACACATACCTCTCACAAACCCAACAATCACCCCCACGACGCTACGCTGACGAGTTTCGAACTCAACCAGAGTTCATAATCAGAGCAACACAACCGTTCACCACGCTACCAGATTATAGGAGTTAGATGCAGGGGAGACCTGTTGTTGTCTCCGCGCGAAAATAGTAAAACTTAAAACTATGTGATCAAAGAACGGGCACTTTCTGCAAATGCAAAGATATTGCTGTAAAAAAAAAACGAAGCCAAAACATTGAAGTATCTTGCCATGAGATAGTAGTCTCTGAGACGTTTTCCAGTTTACAGTTTTGTTCCTAATGTAATTTATTGATACTGTAATATATATCTTTTTAATTGTTCACTCGTAGCTCCGAACGTATTATTATTACCAAATCCAAAACTTTAACTTCACGGAATTGTCTACTGAGTTTATATTTACGCAGCTTTCACGCTGGGGGCTGTTTATCGAAACAGATAGGCCATTTTCAGGACGGATGGCCGCTACCCGATCTGTCGCCCGAGGGGAGTGAACCATCTGTTTATTTATCTGGCTATGTTAAGACGCAGAAGAAGAAAAAGTGACGATTTTAAAAATCCAACTGTATTATTTTGTATTCCCAAAATTTAAAGCAACTTTTTTCGTAGAGTTCAAAATATAATGTTTGACTATTTTTATTTCTATTTCATCTGAAACTCGATACTACTAATAAAATTATATGTTACTCTCTAGCTACATACATAATATATAACAGGGTTCTAAAGTTTTCAAATTTAAAATACCTACCGCATAAAATACGTGTTTTAGAAAGAGACTCTTCTTCTTCGCTAAAAATAATATATAGATCTATGTTTTGTAATAATACATAGGATATAACAACGTCAATGAAGACCGCTATGTAGTTTATGAGAAATCCCACACGAATTCAGTAAAATCCTGAAATTTTAATTCAACTGTCGAATCTATTGGTTTAAACGCGTGCGAACCCACGGGTAGAGGCTAGTAAGAAATCACTGAAAATGCATTATTCAGCTGCAGCCCCGTGCTCATAAATAAGCCGCAGGTGCCCTAGCATCTATTCCTAGTTCTAAATTACCTACATCAAGTGATTCTACCGATGCTGCCAGAGAAGATCTGAGAGAAATAAGGACTGACTAAGGGTGTGTACGCTCTGTTCACATTTAGACGCGACGTGGCACGTTTCATTAAGAGCATAATTTATTGCAAACTAGCTTTAACTTCTGGCTTTACTCGCGTTTGAAATACATGAAAAATCCGGCCGAACGTAAAAGAAAGGAGAAGTAAGTAAGTATTTATTTGTATCCTTACAAGAATGTGTAAAATCCATGTATTTTAAAATATGTACGTCTTGTTTCACCATTCGTAGATTAATTTTATGTGATAGATATCTGTAATGCTGTCTCTATTTGTCTTTTTCGACTAAACAAAGACGTCATTGCATTTATTATTCACGTTCATTTATTTTCGGCATAGATGTATTTTTATGTTTGTATTTTTAGGTTGTGGATTATAATATTTTTAAATTCCATGATTGTCACTCATAACTCTACCTATGAGTCTGTAACCTATCTAGGGGCACTGTAACGTGGTATTGCAACGCCGAAGTAAATAATTATTACTCGTTAGCGTGATACGTCCCGATTGTAGTACCCAAGTAGTACCTAATAGTTCGTGTATGTGTTAATTGCTCTTATAAATAAACGTTTTTCTTTCTTTCTTTCATTTATCTGTCACATAAAACTTGTCAATTGATAGTGAAACAGGCTATCATTCTATTAGCTCTCTCTCGCAGACATCTCTGGGACGCCCTGCTATATTGTCTCCGCTTTTACGTCGTATTGGCAGTACATAAATTGGCGCACTCTAAAGAAACTGCAGTCGATTTGTTAGAGCCATTTGGTGGGCGCTTCCCGACCGTTAATAATGGACGGTTTGAATTTTTATTGAATTCCTTGGCTCGCGTGAGATCGGTTTACGATACATTACCGTTAAGACTTCACGCTTAGTTTAGTTTCTTTGGAGTCCTCGGAAATAGGGTTACACTATTTTGTTGTTTACTATTCTTTATCTGCTGTCTCACTCACTTTAATTAGATTTCTCACTCATATTAAAATTCCGGAATACTTAAGAAAATTGACAAGGTTTGGACCAAATGCTGCTCAGAAATTAAAATACCTCTAACGCATTCCGTGCATCAATTTCTATTAGAAAAAACCGGCCAAGAGCGTGTCGGACACGCCCAACATAGGATTCCGTAGCCATTACAAAAAATAAGTAATATTTTTCTAAGGATTTCGTATTTTATACGGAATCTTCCAAGTTTAGGTATATTTTATACCTTAGGCTGCTATTTACTCTTAAACTACTAATAATTCTTAAGCAAACTTAGCCGTTATAGTTTTCCATGAAAGTTTGATATACTTACTACCATTCTGATTTTTTTCAAATTTTTCCACTCAACGGTTTAGATTTTAGAGGGGGGGGGACCCTCGATTTTAATGAAAATTTGCACTTTAAAGTTGCAATATTATGCAAACATATCACTGAATCGAAAAATCGTTTTTGCAACCCCCTAATGATTTTAGAATACCTATCTAACGATACCCCACACTACAAGGTTGGAAAAGAGAAAAAAATCACCCCCACTTTACGTCTATGGGAGGTACATTAAAAAAAAATGTTTTTTTAATTTTTATTGTACTATTTTGTCGACATAGTTTACATACATATTCATGCAAAATTACAGCTTTATAACATTGATAGTCCCTGAGCAAAGCCGCGGACGGACGGACAGACAGACAGCCAGACATGGCGAAACTATAATGGTTCCGTTTTTGCCATCTTGGCTCCGAAACCCTAAAACCATATATTTTCAAAATTGACAATTAATACTGAATTAAAGAAGATGATTAGTACTTTAATGTTAATACTTTTGACATAGCCATTAAACGATTGTATCTCATGACTCCTTAAAATGCTTTAGTCTAGTGTTAGCCAAAGGTGCATAGTTCACTCTGTGTTTAGTTCGGTCAGCACTTGGGCCAACTCCCATAACAAAATAGTCAAACTCCTAACCATCGAAATTCCCAAAAAATACTTCGTGGTTTTCTACAGGTTACCTACAAAAAATGCTCACTTCCTTGGAGTCTTCTCAAAATATAGAGACACGCACCTTATTCAGTAAAAATATATTGCACAGCTAATTAGTAGAGTTATAAAAGCAATGTTTATTCTTCACAAACCCGTGCCAATTATATATGTAAATGACGATTAATTAATACCACGACACAAATTAACAATATTTATGATAAGAAAATATTGTCAAAGGTGTATTTTACGGATACCAGCTCTATCGCGTAATGGGACGGTGTGAGCGTTAGAGCTGCTGGCCGAAAAATACACCTATTAAAAAAAAACTAAGAAAGTGTCATCGGCGATGTCAAATGTAGGTTTTTGGCGGCATTCGGAATAAATGGTTGTTGTTCTTATCAATGTATTTTGATTTCAGTAGTGTCAACCGATAATCACGACTGTATCAAATATCCCTGTCTCAAGTATCACAACTACGCAGTGCTAACTTCTTCACAATGTATTATTTACAGCTACCATTTAGCTGAATCGCCAGAGAATAAGAGCAACAATAAATCATAATGTTTAATACAATGCAGCTTTAGTTTCTTTGGCTTCCTTGTGAGTTGCAACAAACGCCGACGTGGAGCGTAAACGTTATATGAATTTATTTTTATAAGCCCCGCCACTAAACCGAGTATGAAAGCGGTGCACCTACGACGATTTATGAAGAAATATTATTCCCTTAATATTGTATTTCGTATAAAACGCCCCCGGTTCAGCTGCCACGTTGCTTCTGCCGTTCAGAAAGACTGTTGTATGTCTTATAACCAAAGCACAAGGCTTGCGTGGTGCGAGAGCAATGACCCCGTGTGAAATATGTACGTAGGATTTTCCGAGGCGTTCAAAATTTGTGAGTTTCCCGTCGCCGAGCGACGTTTTAGATTTATTTCGATGCTTATTGCCGTTGAGCTGATTGAAGCGTTTTATAGCGTATGTCAAGTGGACATTGCTTTTCGTTTAAGGACCAAATCAATTAGACGTAAGCACGTTGAGTGTAGCTTTAGAGTGGAGACGTAGCGGAGGTTATTTAAATGCGTAGCCAGTAATCACTTTACTAGGAGCGGAGAATTTCAAATTTTAACTAATTAGTGCAGTCTATTTTGTAGTACATGTAAACCATACTTCAAGTTTCTATTCCGTTTGCCCTAAGATTTTCGGTTACGGCAATTTGTATGGAAATATATTTATAATTAGGTACTATGTCTTTTGATTGCGTTGACTTAGAAGTTTTATTTTTTTTGCTTCAAGGATTTAAAGATTTTTATTAAACATAAAAAATAATTAAGTATAACTATGTTCGTAACCAGTTGCATTGTTTATAAACCGTCTCGCAACAGTTTACGCCCTACTCAGGACATTATAGGGTATTCTAAACAATTAAAATACATGCATTTATAAAAGTCTTAGGTTAGTTATATTACTTAAATATCTATGTCAGTATTGAAAATACATATTTTTAAGTGAAGTGTTTAAAGCGAAAAACGTGCTTTATAAGCCTACTTACAAACGTTAAATTGATACTTCATCATCAAATTGATACTTAGTAAAGATTATTAACAATTAATTCAAGTACTTATTACTTACAAGTCTTACAACCTATCACCGCAAATACCTGCGCTAATTTTTCTAATACTACTACTAACTCAGTTTCATGTTATGTGAGATTTAACAGAAATTTAGTAACCTTATTTTACACTCATAGTATGAATGTGGGTAGATGTTTAGTAACCTATTCAACACGTTGCAAGCAGAAGCAGACCTGAGTTTTTTATACTAATTTTAGCTTAATGGCTGTAAAATGGATTTTGACTGACGTACAGAGGGACAAAAAGTGATCCTATAACATTGCTTTTATTCCTTTTGAGGTACGGAACCCTAAAAAATAAAAGTAGTTTTTTTGGCAATTATAATTTGGTTAATGTCTCGACTTCTTTCACCTTGACTAAATCACACCCTTAAATCGATCTAAACATCCTTTTACAATTAGTTAGCTATCCTGAATTAGCTTCAACTAATTGGATGTTATCTCCGACATAGAGTTTATTAAGTGCAATTAAGTATTAATAGTTTATCAATAGTTTGTCGGATATAACTTGAAGGATCACTTCATATGCTTTAGCAATTGAAACTAGGGGTCAAAGTTAGTTTAATTGCGCGCTTATTCGAGGATATTGCTAAATAAAGTACATGTATTAATTTAGTACTGCTTAACAAATAAATTAGGGATAGGGTTGCCAGATTTGCTAGAGTTTAATTTGGGACAAAAATTTTGGTAATCAAAATTAAGTTTAAGCTGCATTTCGGGGAATTTTTAGGTATCTGGCCTCGAAGTGTTGGAATAACATCCCTCCTCCTATTCGAGGAGTTCGTTCAAGGCAGATGTTTAAGCAAAGGTTTAAAACATATTTATTGGATTGCCAGAAACTTCAGGCCTACCTATGCTTAGTACCCGGTACTGTCAGTTCTATTTGACAACCAAGCTGCGAAAATCTTTATCTTAGTTTTTGCTTGGATTAGGTGCCTATATTCAAAGAATACCTGTTATGTTTGTTTGTTATTTGGACCTTAAATTATATTATTATAGTAACTTAGAGTAAAAATGGTATGTGACTGAGTGCGTCAACTCCTACTGGTTCCGACAAAATATCAGCGCTGTGACAGCAATGTCGCAGCGCATGCTGAGTCGGCGCCTTTCCGCGGCTGTGCCTTGACAACTTAATTTAAATATGTAACAATTTGAATCGTTTTTTTATGTAGAATTGTCATGGCATGATTGTGAATAAAGTTTTTTATCTATCTAGTTTAAAACATTAAAGAGTTCCACAGCCAAAATTAAATCCAAAATATAATTAGCAAAAATATAACTACATAAATTGATAACGCAAAAGAGCGTAGTACATAATACAAAAGAGTGTAATACATGCTGTGTGTGAAATCATAAATTTTCATTTCATTTCAAATTTTCATTTCACATAATGAAGATTGTGGTCTTAAATATTATGTAAAACTAGAAATTTTGAACGTAAAAATACCGTGTGACTCACTTATTTTAAATGTTAACAAAACGGATAACTCACGTCTGAAATCGTCGCACACGCGCGTGTTGCAGCAGCCGCCGAGTCGCGTCGCTCCCACACAGGGATTTACAGATTTAGCCCGAAACAAACAAACAGACGTGACTTATCCGTTTAGTCATCATTTAAAACTAGAAATACTCCCAATTTCCAATTAATTTGAAAGCACAAAGTGTAATAGTGTGTTACGTGACACTTAAAAAGAAATGGTGTCATTCCAATTGAAATCAACGCCTCGTACATCGTACATTCATAAGTACCTTTAATCTCATAAACGCACCTCAAGCACTCGTTTACTCACAGATTCCCAACAAGTAACACACTGCCCCCCTCCACCCGCTGGTTAAAAACTACCACAAATTCTCAGGGCCTGGAGGGTCTCTAACTCTGACCTCAAAACAATGTTGTAGACAGTTGGGGCGCTATAGGGAGTCTAACGTCACGATATGATTTTAATAGCCAATTTGGAGCAGGCATTTTGACGGCGGAGAGTAAATAGACGGCTCTGATTGGCTGTCGAAAACAGCCCATTAACATCCCCGGTCAAGAAGGATGCTTATAATCATTTTAATACGATATTTAGTCGGTTATGTGATAGAATAGAAGTTAATAGAGCTCGTCTAAGCTAAAATGACGCATCCCTCACTAAATCAGTTAATTATGACGAGTTATCATACAATAAACGGCCTGAGTCTAAAGGAGAATTAAACCCATTCGTTCTAGTTTAGGCAGAAATGCTTTCGTATGTCCGGTTGTTCTCAACCGCAGGTCACAGGTCGCAAAGTCGCAGATCGCATTTTTCAACCGATTCTTATGAAATTTAGTACCTAAGTATCTAGGTTCGATAGTTATATTTACTATGGATATTTTGTCGATTCTGTTCATGGGTTTTTTTAAACGACAGAGCCAGTTCGGAAGGTCTGCGACTCACAGAGCCTCTGTAGTGAGTACTTAACTCTTATAACTATTAAATTTCAAAAGTCTAAAAATATAAAATCACGCCATTTATACAAAAGTTAAAAGTCTAAAATAGCAAGTTATGAAACAATAATTGCTTGTTTCTCAGAATACGTAATATCTCGACAATAAATGATTAATTGATTGAATTATCCAGATGACGTCAACCTTACCAAAATGGCCGCCGCAGCAAGTTGTCCCGCTGAGTAGTTCTGATGCGCGCGACGTGCTCCCATTGAAGAGTTCGCGCAATAACGGATCACAATCTTGCTCCAACTTATATGGTACGCGACTGCCACAGATAAATCACGCAATTTGAGGATTTTAAGTTTATTCTTTCATGGTTGTGAGTTGAAGCAAGAAACTTTGTCACAAGTTGATTAAAATTAATACAAAATATTTCAGGGTTGCTTTGACTGAGCAATAAAGATGTAAAAGTTAAATAGATGCATACATCGGAGATCAGAGTATGTAATTATGTCAAAGTCAAAGTCAAAAAATCTTTATTCAATTTAGGTATAACGAGCACTTATGAATGTCAGAAAACCTACCAGTGATTCGAAAAAACCTCTGTTGAGGAGAACCCGGCAAGACTCTACGGGAGTTTATAAAAAACAGATCTACAATGTTATTAAATAGCTTAGATCATAAGTATTTAAGACAGACAACTACCTAGATTTTTACCACAAAAATTATTTCCAAACATATCTTTCCGTGATATACTCGTACCTAATCATAGTTAATTTTATAATTTCTCTTAGATATATACTTTCATTTCAAATCAGGCCCACTTGTTCTCAAGTAAAGCACTCAATAATGTACATATTTTTTATTTATGAATGCAGGTTGTTCATCATTTATTTCAATAACTGACTATTTTTAATTAACATCCAACTCATATTTCGACATCACTATCTTTGAATAGTAGATTATTCAACAAGGGACTAAAACAAACCTTAATGACACGAGATGTTTAGCCACCTGTGCAGAGCCAGGGTGGCTGTAGTTCGAGTGTCATTATGGCTGTTTAGTCTCGCGTTAAACACTCTACTTTTCACTTTGAATGTGAGGAATAAAACGAAATTCTGTTCAAAATGATAATATTATTTTTTACGTACGCTCAATACGACTAATGGACATCTGTTCAAAATTCAAATAGCAAAAAAATTTGCTCCGCAGTTTTTTTTTGTAAAGTGACTCTTTAAATGCTTGCATATTTATTTAGCCAACAGATTTAAACTTGATAACCATTTTAAAAGTAATTCCACTAAAATCAATTCATCAATCAATAGATTTAAAATGAATTCATCCTTAATATAATTGAATGGATTAATATTCTTAATCAATAATTGTATTTCACGAAATTAAATCGTGTTTTCAAATATTTTTGCACAGTTGTCATTTTAAGGTTATTTCCACGCCCTAAAAATTGTCTATGCACAATCACTGAAAATTGCGAAAACACTGTGATTGGCTATTTAGGGGTTTCCAAAGTAAATAAAAAGAAAAATACTTTAATCCCTAAAGATTAATGAGGAGCTTTAGTCCCGATATCCAGAGACTAAAGTAACATTTCAAGAGCATGAGTGAAAAATATATTTTAAACCGTCCGGCAATCGCAGCTAAGCTTTCATAATAATCGCCTGTTTTTAGAAGCATTCAAACAAAAAACACGCAACCCGCACGGAGTGCAGCGGTGAGAAATATCCAATTTGGCGCGTTTGCCCTCTAAATTGACGCCATTTTTTATTACGACCCCGCCATGTTGCGCGGTGCTGCCACCACAGCGGATTTTTTTAGAAAAAAAGCCGGTCCGGCCGACACAGAATGAGATCCGTGCCACGTCGGGAAAAAGGTTAAAAAGTGTTCTCAATTATTTGCGAAAGCATGCACACATTAGATTGTCAGCTTGGAGGAATTTTGTTGAACAGTTACTTTAAATTTTTTGACTAGATATGATAACCGTAAATGAGTATCGTATGTACGTACATGAACATTCTTTGCTGTGATGCCAATAGATACTTTGTGAGAATATCTAATTTGTAAGGGTAAAAATTGGCACAATAATTACTATTTATCTGACTACAACAGAACATTAGTTTGAACGCGCCACGAAGTGTTACAGGATATTTTTTTCACTAGGTTTTGTTTTAGTTTAATATTCGAATTAGCGCAATTTTGGAGAAACTATTTGTTTTAGCCCCAAATACCGTCACTTGTTCCATTTTTTCTGCGTACTAACAAACTGTTATCACAATACAGTACAATACAATTTTTTTCATTGATTCAGCCATTTTATTTAAACGATCCGTTCTAATCAGCGTCAAAGTTAACCTAAACTGAATTAACTTAAAGCTAAAAGTGCATTTCTTTAATGAAATGAAATGAAAAAAAAAGAAATTAAACTTTAATGCCTAACATTAATACATTGATAAGTTACACTTTTATACATATAGACATTTGTATTTATTTTTTATTGATAATGTTTACAAATATTATACTCATGTTGGCACTGGGTACCAAACTCAGCATAATGCTGACCACATGACGTGTCCAGCGCTGATTTTCAGTTTGGCCCCTACACGAGGGGTAATTTTGATGTAAGTAGTGGTTTGCGTTGTGTTCAATATACATTTATATTTATTTATGTATGTATGAACGTATGTATGAACGTATGTATGTATATGTATTAGTATTGTAGAGGTTCCATGATAGTTGTATAAAGTATACTTTATTTTTTCTAATGGGAGATAGAATATAAAGTACTCGATTTTGACGTCTGAAGGTGATATAAGTCCGGGTTCTGGTATTGGTGTCCATACAGTGTTCGCATACAATTTCTTAATTTAGTTTCTGCAGCTCCAGCAAATGCTTTTTACCTAATTCTTTAAATTTAGCCAAAGATATTGGTTCTTTGCTTTACTGTATAATACCTGAAAATCGAACAAGACATCTCCAGTAATAGCGCGCCTGTACAATCTTGTTTGCTTCCAGCTCACGTATTTTTGCCATCGTATTTTATTGCGTCATTAAACCCAAAGCATGTCCCGCGCAGTCCATCAATGTATCCAATTCAACATATTGGCTATTTGTGTTTAGACCCCTTTTGAGTTTAAAGGAAAAATAACTATGAAATACGAAAGACTCTCAATGTGACACGTTTTGTGTCTTCTGCGCGTAGATTACTGATTAATGATTTAACCAACCTTTTTGACCAACCGAACCAAATCAAAGGAGGAGGTTCTCAGATGCTATAATTACAATATTTCAGAACTTTTTTCTAGGTGAACCGATTTTTATATACCTATTCTATTTAATGAATTGCCCTTTAAATGTGATCCTATAAAGTTTGATTTTTTCTTAGACCTAGTACCTTTAGGCATTAGATATGGTAACAACCATTATACATGAAATTAGGCTTATGTATTTCTAAATAATCATCGTTAGATCTTTGAACGTTATAGTTAAAAATTATGACTTTTTTTTATAGAATTTAATATTATATGCCATTATATTATACCTAATAAGCTATACTGAACAACAATTATTAGTGATGTTTTTTTATAAATTATATGGATATCAATTTCTGACCATCGAAATTCGGAACAAAAAATGTATGGGAAACAAAGGGATCCCTAATCTAATACGGTACTTACTTCAACTAACATTAGAGTTACTTTTACTCTGTGAAAATGCAAGATTCACTTGGGGCACAAATGAAGTTGCGGGGAAGTTAAAACAAAAAAATTATTGAAGACTTGCCGCATAAAACCGCGATGGCCTAGTCATTTGACCTATGGCCTGTATAGCATAGGATCCTTTTTTTTCTTTGTTTTTCGACATTCATGAACGAAACTTTACGATGAAGAAAAACATCGTGACAAAACCTGCACAAACCTGCATGTTTCCAAAAGTTTCCAATGCACACTGGGCCGGCGTGGGAACTACAGTCCAAGACCTTTCTGTGACTAATCTTGTGACTTGCCGCATGTTAGTACTGTATGTGGCCCGACACGCATTGGCTTGACCGATTTTTTATTTATAGTATTAAAAAAATTAAGCCGTGGTGGCCTAGTGGTTTGACCTATCGCCTCTCAAGCAGAGGGTCATGGGTTCGAACCTCAGCTCGCACCTCTGGGTTTTTCGAAATTCATGTGCGGAATTACATTTGAAATTTACCTCGAGCTTTGCGGTGAAGGAAAACATCGTGAGGAAACCTGCACAAACCTGCGAAGCGATTCAATGGTGCGTGCGAAGTTCCCAATCCGCACTGGGCCAGCGTGGGAACTATGGCCCAAGCCCTCTTGATCTGAGAGGAGGCCTGTGCCCAGCGGTGGGACGCATATAGGCTGGGATGATGATGAGTATTAAATTAGTTTACAACCCAAAGTTCGTAGAAGACTGAAGGCCTGTATCACCATTCTTTGATAAATTTTATGTGATAGATATCTGCGATGCCGTCTCTCTTTACTTTCTCCAAATAAAAAAGCAACGGCAACTCATTTATCGGTCGTATAAAATTTATCAATGGTAAAGCCTTTACTTGGTAAATAACAAGACCCAATCAAAGAATACAAAGCAAACTCTTCGTTGGTCCTATTACCTTAGATTATATTATTATTTAAACTCACCGACAGTTGATTAAAGCGAGTTAATGAAGAGATTTCGCGAGTCTCCACTTAGCATCTCATTATCCCAAGCTCATATTGAGCGATTATTCCGCCGCCAAGCAAAACCCCTCGACTCGTCTCGTGTTCTTATGAACTCGATCTCAAGCTTATCGAGGTTTCGGACCAATTAGTGGTCAACTTCGAATTTTCTTTCACGGGTCAGAAGGTCTACTTTGTAATCAAGTCGCATAACAGTATTAAAATTCAATGAGGGTGCTTAACTGGCAAAATATTGCTAGATGGCGTTAGTATGGCAAGCTCCGGTTGACGTTACAGTCTCGCTTGCGATTGGCTCATTCAGTTATTCAACCAATCGCAAACGTGACACAAATGTCAAAGTTGTCAAATGTCAAAGTTGTCAAATGAAGCTCACTACCCTGCAGGGCTACTACGTAACTCGAAACTCGAAGTTCGTGTCGTGCGGTCCCTCTGACACTTGTACTATTTAATACGAGAGCGAGAGGGACGGTACGACACGAACTTCGAGTTTCGAGTTTCGTAGTAGCCCTGCTGACACAGAAACCCTCTTACATTATTGTCAGCCATGTTTTTTTTGTGTTTTTGTTAAGTCACTTTACGGCTTTGTGGTCACCGGTCCTACTAATATTATAAATACGAGAGTTTGTGTGTGTATTTTTGTTTGTTACTCCTTCACGCTAAAACGGGACGACGTGTTTGGATAATATTTGGTATGGTAGATAGCTGGACATCTGGAATAATACATACACTACTTTTTATCTCCATATTCCCACAGAATCGATATAAAATCTCGGAACATCATCCGCTGGGTATAGAAAGACGAGGCACTGTTGTTTATAATAAATAAATAAATATCACGGACAATTCACACCAATTGACCTAGTCCCAAAGTAAGCTTAGCAAAGCTTGTGTTATGGGTACTAAGCAACGGATAAATATAATTATATAGATAGATACATACTTAAATACATATAAACACCCAAGACCCGAGAACAAACATTCGTATTTTTCATACAAATATCTGCCCGACACGGGAATCGAAACCTCAAGCTCGTAGTCAGGTTCTATAACCACTAGGCCATAAAATAATAATAATGCAACGTCAAAACCACGATGTTTGTAAAATCCCGGAATTTCAATTCAACTGCTGTATCAAATTATTTACGCATTCGAAGCCGGGTAAACAAAAATCCATCCATACTATTAATAATGCGAAAATGTGTGTGTTTGTGTGTATGTTTGTCCGTCTTTCACGTCGAAACGGAGCGACGGATTGGCGTGATTTTTGGCATAGAGATAGTTTATGGGCCAGAGAGTGACACAGGCTACTTTTTATCCCGGGAAAATGCACAGTTCCCGAGGGAACAGCGCGCGATAACCGAATTCCACGCGGGCGAAGCTAGTCTATATAAATAAAAATGAATCGTAAAATGTGTAGCTAAGCGCAAAACTCGGGAACGGCTGGACCGCGCGATTTCACTAATTCTTTTTTGTTGTTATTTTAGAAAAATTACAACGGGGGCGAAGCCGCAGGCAACAGCTAGTTAAGAATATTTGTAGGTAATGTAACAAAGTACAAATTATTCGCTGCCAGAACAGTTTAAACAGTTGAGTTTTTAAAAGTGATGATCGAAAAGTTTTGCAGTTTTGGCTCCGCAGTGACGTTTGCTAATGGATGTTTTAATTTAACAAAGATTTAAGTTGCAATGTTGTAACGGTTTACTTTCATGTTTGCTTGAAATTTGTGAATAATTAAACTTTCTGCTAATTAAAAAGCTTTCAACCAATCGTTAATTTACTACGTCTTAGCTTTTTAAACAACAACACGACGTACAATTTCGTAAACATAACAGGCAGATAGTAAATGTAAAAAGTCTTTAACTCAGAAATTTTATTTACAACCTAGGCTTTACCCGCGACTCTCTCCGCATAGAATTCGATTATCGCTATCCCGCGGGAACTATGCAATAAAAATTATCGTATGTCCTTTCCCGGGACTCAAACTATCTGTATACCGAATTTCATCTAAATCGGTTCAGCGGTTTAGACATGATGAAGTAACAAACAAACAAACAGACTCACAAACTTTAGCATTTGTAACATTGGTGAGATAAACTCGTTTTGTATCAACCTCCGCGCTATACAATCAAAACACTGGCCGCTAACAAAAAAAAAAACCTTTTTTAATCGATCGGTTTTTGTTTTCCTAACAGTTTCAATGAAAATTAAATTATACTGACTGCTCAATATAAATTTCGTAGTTATGTGCAATTATAGAAACCAATTTAGTTACACTAATTAATGGTGTTATTAACTAAAACTATTACATCGAACTTGAACACGGTGTATTTATGAAATCGTTTCACAGATACTTTTCATTTACTTAGTTATTTATTTATTAACCTCGCTAATTTTATAAGTGTGTAAGAGAAGTGTAGTCTAGTGCTAGCGGTACGCCAAAAAAAGCTGCAAGCACATGGTGTTAAAAGCATTAATCAGAACGATTGATCTTTAGGCCATACGAATCAATTTGACCCGTAGCACGAAAAAAAAAGGAGAGGAGTTATGAAGACATCTTTTTTTTGGAAGGGAAAAATATATTTTTTTATTCTGAAACCTATCGTGTGTGGTATCTAGTGAAAGAACATCATTATATTTCAGTCACTTGTTTTAAATTAAAATAAAATCATTTTCAAAACATACCAAATTTGGGCTCCTCCAGATATGATACGGTTGAATCATTATTTGTAAAATATACCTAAAATGATAAAATATGAAATAGCCTCATATCCAACTCCAAGAAAGCAATTTTGAAAATATTTACAGCTTTTTGCTGAATTTCGGGGTGTACCGCTAGCACTATGCTTCAAAACAGCTCCGTAGTGACCTATGGCCTCTTAACTAGAGAAAAGTCGGTTCAATCCCGAGCTTGCGGACTTTATACCACGAGCTTTATGGTGAGAAAACCTGGACAAACTGTGAAGCAATTCTATTACAGGTCATCAGGGTCTCACACCAAAGACCCATGAAATGTCAAATAAAAAAAATGTCAGCCCTGATAGTTAGACAGGATCCGTAGTGACCTAGGCCTCTTAACTAGTCGGTTCAATCCCGAGCTTGCGGACTTTATACCACGAGCTATTATGGTGAGAAAACCTGGACAAACTGTGGAGCAATTCTATTACAGGTCATCAGGGTCTCACACCAAGGACCCATGAAATGTCAAATAAAAAAATGTCAGCTGATAGTTAGACAGGATCTTGTAAAAGAGTGTAGGTAGGTCTTTATCTCGTTACAGCGTCCAACACCCATTAACATTGTGTTTCGATTTGTTTCAGCAGAAACACCCACATGTGATTTTCGAGGCGCGAACCAAGGCCAACAAGGGGTGCGCCAACAAGCTCGAGTACCGGCCCAAGAGTCGACGGACGAAGCACGTGTCGTTCGTCGAGACGCCCTTGGCTAACGACCATTTAGCTATCATGTAAGTAATTAATTGATAAGGAGTTACTTTGCGGAGGTCCATATCAAAGAACTAGGTATAAACAATCACTTTGCTCACTCGTGATCTGGCCACTATTATATAAAAGCTACAAGTGCTACAATTCTATATAATTGTCACTTTATTGTATGAGAAACTTAATAATTATGTAGAACAAGCCTTAACCCGCGGCTTCGCCCGCATTAGAATTAGCTTAATGCCGTCTTAACTGAACTGTATATTACTGTGTATATTACCTATGGCCGAGCAATTTTTGAAACATACAACGACAACAGTTTACTTACACGATTCTTGTTATGGCAACGCAATTAATATATGTCTTACAGCCTTATTCATAAAAAAACCTTACTTAATTGAGGTTTGATCAGTCTGTTACTTAGCAGACTGATTAAGCTTGTTAGACGGTTGTCAAGAAGTATGATTCATAAACGCTTGCTAGCAGTCTGCTAGTTGTTAAGCTGCTGATAGACGGATTCGACGCGTGATGTTGGCCATCTTGACAAATCAAAGACAAAAATGGCCTCATCGAGAATTTAAAAAAAAATTGACAGCAGTGACCGCAAATTAGCAGGAAAACGCAAATTTTTACGAAGACACACGAGCTTAGTTTAGTTTCTTGCGATTTTAAAAATGAATGCCACCAAAAAAAGGAGTGATAATTGGACAGTGGAGGATAAAGTAAGAAAAGCAATTCATTTACGTTACCTAGCTTGCATTGTCCCGAAAAGATAAAATTTGACGATACAACCACAAGATCAACTTTATAAAAAAAGCGAGATGTTTGTTTTCCCGCCATTTCCGATCCGCATGTTTATGTTGAACCTAAGTGCAAAAAGCCGTTATTATCATCCTAATTTTTTTTCATATTTATTGTTAGTAAAGTAGTAAAATAGCAGTAATAAATACCTAATTTAAAGCATTTTTAAATACAAATTCTTGAAAATAATTTTTCCTGATTTTTTTTAATCTTTGCGTAACCCTCCCTTCACTAAAAATATCTTCGGTATGGTTTTTTGCTCTTGTCAAAGTCAGCTGTTCAAATTTGTGGCGGCCATTTTGTGACTTAGCAGGGAGATAAAGGAGGGTCTACGGTCCTCTAACTTTAGCAGAGCCTTGATCGACTGATTAGCGCTAACAGACGTTTATGAATCATGTTTTTTAGCATCGGGCCTTCAAGGAGCCTTCAAGGAATCTCTAACTTTTTATGAATAAGGCTGTTAGAGTTTGGCCGAGGTTTGGCCTGAAAAGGTTACGGTAACAATTTGAAAGGACAACGTTCGCTTGCACAACGCCATCTATTGATTGCAAACGAAGTTAACAGGTCATCTTGAGTGCCATTCATGGACAGCGCCCTCTATTCTTGAATATTATCCCAAACACGGTCAAGTATTCCATGTCTCAATGCAGATCTTTGTTTATCTGTACGCCAAGTTTCATGTAAATCCGTTCAGCCGTTATTGCGTGATTCAGTAACAAACATCTAAACATACAAACCTCCAAACATCTTCACAAACTTTCACATTTATAATATTAGTAGGATTATTATAACACTTGTAACTTTTATTAAGTAGGGACTTGGCTCTTCTTCTTAATCGGACACTTGACAGAGCAATCCTTCGCGATTCTTCTCCATCGGTCTATTGGCCGCTTAGCGATCACATTCTAGTACACTACAGGGACCTTGGTGACAGATTTAATGGTGTCTGTCCGTCGGGTTGGTGATCGGCCAGATGGTCTCTTGCCTTCAACTATGCCCTGAATCATCAACCGCTTCATTTTACACAAATTCTTGCATAATTTTAAATCGTCGCTGTCATATTTAAGTTTGAGGCTTTTTTTTTCAAGCCAGTACTTTAAATACCTACTATTTAATTAAATTAAGTAATGATAGTTAATCTTTTGAAAAAATCACAGTACCTACTTTGTCCATCGTGTTCACCACGTCGAACGCAATTTAAAATGCCATTATAAAAACATGCCTGAGCGCACAATCTCAATGAATCTCCTAAACTTTAAAGTTAAACAATTTAACTATTTGAAACTTTGTATCTCTTAAGATATTCTACTTGAACAAACAAACACTATATCAAAATAGTTTGAGAAAAAAGGAAAAATAACTGGGCAAGAGCACGACTAGTTACGATATTAAATCACGGACTTGTCCCGCCAACTTTTGAATAATGCAGTGCCAAGTTTGAGGGAAAAAGTCGCAGTTTTATTCTGAGATACCGTGTACGTTGTAACTTGTTGTAACTTGGTAGCGTATTTAGTTTCTAAACTTTCTAGTCTTGAATAAAGTGAGCATTGACATAGGTTATTTAGAATAGAAAAGAATCTTCTTAGCAACTCTACGCGCATGGAGATTCTCGTGTATAAATTGTGTGCACCATACGTCGAAAGAAACTTGCAGACTGCGTAGCCAACAGTATACTCATAGCAATAAACAATATTGTGAAAACAAAAGACAAAAATAAATGTTTGTTACCACTAGCACAATACTAAAGACAAAACAAATAGCCAATGGTTCAGCGTCAGCAAACGCTGTACAGTAGCCTAGTTACAAGAGCGACATTTCGGTGCTAGCTGGAAACCTTTCGGCTCGCTCCAACATTTTAGAAAGAAATAAATAAATGATTTATTGCGTTCAAAAAGCAATTAAAAACTTAGAACTTTACAGTAAAACAATATTGTGTGACAAAAGGAGCATACTAAGCATTTGCTAACAGTGCAAGCGCAAGACTGCATTTGAGTAGAGTGCTACTCAAATAGTAGTAGTAGTAGTGTTTTGAACATGAAACTACCGTGAGACTCACTCATATTAAATGATATTGTAACGGTTAACTCACTTCTAAAATCAAGTTTATCTCGACATTTTTCGGGCTATTTTGTAGCCTTTCCTCACAGGAGCAAGCGACTCGGCGGCTGCCGTAACACGCAGCTAAACTCGATTTAAGACGTGAGTTATCCGTTACAATATCATTTAATATTAGTTTTGGCTGGTTGGTGATTTGGCGGTAGCTGGAGGATGGTCCTTACTTTGACACGTTTTTTTACTTATATTTTATGTAAAAGTAATTGGTTTCAGCCGGCTTCTGTAGCACTTGCATCACATCCAATAGAGAAGGGCAACCTTGCACGATCTCAATTCTAGCCAAAAGTTTCTTCCCTTTGTAACATAACATGCACCCACAAATCATTACAACAAATCATATCACCTATCAAACAGGGACGTCAAGAAAAAGAAATTCGGCATTTACGATACAAGTGGCAGGTCATTATGGTAGAATAGCCGTCCGGGCCGGATCCGACACTTATACCCCATAAATCATTCGGTCGCACCCAATTTGTCGGCGCCAACTGATGAAAAGGCCTTAAGGGGGGCCTCAATATTCCGAAGGATTCGTTTTATTCGAGCGACAGCTTTGCGGTGTTTAAAGCGAGGGATGCTGCGTATGATGTGTCTTGAGGGAAATGTGGGCCTTAAGAAGTTGTATAGAGGTATCGCGTGGCGTCTTAAACATGCCGAAAGTTGCCTACTGAATACTAGTGGGTATAAGTTATCAATGATACAAAAGTCTGAATTAAAAATCGGAGATTAATTCAAAAAATCTCGAAAAGTTAAATTTTAAGAATACTCAGTAAATCTTAAATCGGACGCCACATAACGACGAGCACGTTCGCCACAGTCAACTATTCTAAACTCTCGTTTTCCAAGGTTGTAACCCTCAACTCCTTGCAACCTGCGACGTTCGAAAGTTCAACGGCATTTAAAATTGCTCCTTTTTAACCAATCCACGAACCGATCGCGTCACAGAGCAGATAAGAAAGCGCCCTATCCGTCCCATTTCACTTTGATGGCCCCCGGAGACTTTATAATGGGGAATTTGACGTCGAAACTGTCGTTCTTAGCTAATGATTTGATTTCGGAACGTAATGAGAGCGACCGTTAATGGGGGTTAATTAGAAAAAATGATAATGGCCAGGTCGATCATAGCGTTGTTTGGCCTTGCAGCCTTGAACTTTGCTCTTTTCGCACTTGGCAGCCAAGTGCGAGTTGGGACGCACGCACCCAAGGTTCTGTCACAAAATAATGAGTATTTATCGCTTTCTCTTCGCATTTCGTATCAATCAAATGTTTCCGCTCGATCACTTTTATTCCCTAAACGATCTACGAAATTTGATAGAACAATTGAACTGCCAGTAAAGCAGAAATAATTTTCCTGCTATGACTATGCAGATCGTGAGAAAACAAAACCACTGCCTAAGCAATAAAAGACACGTCTCAACGCAAAATTGATATTTCCGTTAGTGGTTCCGTTAGAACAAAACATTTTTCATATACCCGTATAATTTTTAATAATACGTAAAGAGGTGAACTTTGTTTGAGATCCTGGCTATACTTTACTTGATTTTAGTTTTCAAAATGTATATGAGGTGCTTTGACTAAGGTAGTAAGCTTCCTACACAATATAAAAGTTAAAAAAGAAAAAAAAAAAGGATTCTTTGTATTGAGGAAAGTGAACTTATTCCGGGGGTCGCAGACAAAAGTGCGGGCATCAACTAGTATACATATATAAATAAATAAATAAATATCATGGGACTCTTTACACCAATTGATATAGGTAAATGAGTTGGTAATAACATAATCATAATCACATCTCCGTTTGCCTTCGACTCCTATGACCTTTCAACTGTACTGCCAATCAACATTAAATTTGCAGAAATTACATAATAAGCAAACAGTCTAAATTTAGCCTTAATTTTGTTCGGAATGTCAAGCTTCGTGCCCTTTCACCCACGCTTTTGTACACAGAGTGATATTCGGTTCACAAAGCATGGGGTACACTTGATCTCAATAATGTAGAAGACAACGATGATAGAACGAGTAAGAAAGAGGATAAGTCAATGATAAAATTGATGGACATCACGTTTAGGTTTGAAGAGTATAAAGGGATATAAGTGTAGTGGTAGATTCTCCTGTTTCCGACAAATTTGCAATAAATATTACCTACTTTAAAAAACAAACAAATACTAATAAAATAAACATTAATTTTCATTACTTTTTATTAATAGGTTATGTCTGATGAAGCCGAAGTGTCAAATGAATTACAGAAAAGAATCAAAGTGCTAAATTGCTGGATGTCTTTTTGTATCTGATTCAAGTTTACTCGAAATGCGATTCTAAGGATGGGGAGGAAAGCGCGCTAATTTGACATTTGAACACTCGTACTATAACGACAACTTGGAGAAGAAAAAATACTTCATACTGGCCAGTCATTAAACACTGATCGTAATAATATAATTAATTAAAGATAGCACTTTAATCATCCCTTTAGAACTCCGGCTGGCATGAGGAGAGCCCCGCGACTCGGCAGCCACCCCGACCCAATAATTACAGCCTAAATAACATTAGAGGCGGATCCGCGCAGTGTTTCAAGTCACAACCGTCACTGCTCTGACAAATCTACCCGAATCACGCATCGGCTTCGCAAAACTCCGTAGCTCCTCGCCGGTGCTCGGAAACACTCGGTCCGGGCAAAAATAGTCCCAAAAGGGATTAAATTTGCCGAATAAATTATCCGAGGGTTTGCTTTTTCCGAACAAGATTGTCTAAACAAATGTACCGTGGCATTGAGCGCTGGGAGGACCGTCGTAAGTAAACACGACGAGGTTTTGTGGTTTTTCCTTTCGCAAGTGCCGTTTGAACACTTACGAAGCGCGGCGCAGGGAAATGCGGCATTCGAATCGAAAATTTTATTTACGAATTCAGAATTCGCTGATAAAGTAGCGGCATTATTAGGATCTATGTAGATTGGTGTATTTACAACGTGAAAAATGTTTAACGTAGCAGTGATATTGATCTGCTAAAACGAGTGTAGGAAAATTATAACTACTTTTAAACTTACACTTACACTTTTTTTTGTACTTACATTGTTTTCTAGCAATAAATGAATTGAATTGAATTGAAAAAATATCCTTAGCATCAATTTCACAAAAATATACTTAAAATAAAACTTAATTAAAAGGATCCCCTTAGGCATGGTTTCGAAGAAGCTGGCTGTATTCGCCCTTGGAATAGATAATCTTTGTCCGAAGAAACTGCCAGCTTTTCGATCCCTTGTAACGTTGACTGGTCTTGATGCGTTTTCCTTAAGCAGCATCAAAATGCTAAGACCCCACGGGCCTAGAGTCTTGAAACCAAATAAGTACAAAGTCAAACTCAAAATATCTTTATTCAATTTAGGCTATAACAAGCACGTATGAATGTAAAACAAAAAACTACCACCGGTTTGGAAAAACCTCTGTTGAAAAGAATCTGGCAAGAAACTCAACGAGATATTTTTTAAACAGACTTACAATATTATTAAATGATATCTATACATCACAAGTATTTAACACAACTTTATTTTTAACACAGTAGGTTGGCTATTTGAAGGAATCACTAATGAGGACCTGAATTATTTCCAAATATCCCTGTCCATGATATAATCATTAAAAACTTTATAATACGCCTTAGATATGAATGTCTTCTTGATAATAGATCTGAATTTTGTATCCGTTTCATTTGTAATATTTTTTGGAATTTTATTATAAAAACGTATGCAATTTCCCAGAAACGACTTTTTGGTTTTAGCTAGTCTGTAAGATGGAGCTTTAAGCTTCCCTGTGTTTTTAGTAGCCTTTGGCTTATCGACGTTAGTGGGAAAATCACATTATGTTCTTCGTAACATGATTATTTCAAAAACATAAAGCGACGGCAGGGTTAGGATACCTGTTTCCTTAAAAAAAGATCTTAAAGATTCACGCGTCTTCAAATTATACATTGCTCTAATTGCTCTCTTTTGTGATTTTAAAATTGACTCAATGTTTGCAGCAGATCCCCATAAAATAAGGCCGTACGAAATAATGCTATTAAAGTAAGCAAAATACACCAACCGTGCCGTCGCACAGTTAAAGTTCCTATTAGGAACTTAGACCGCTTTGTTTGTACATAAAATAATTTAACTAACTGGCGTCACTGAAAATCAGCGTCGCCAAATCATCTTCAGATCTTTTCGCGACACATGCTGAGTGGCGGCCATTTTGGCTGGTAGGAATAGGCATGCATGTGTGTGTATATTATTCAGTGTTTCTGTATGTGTACCTATCTATTTTATCAGCTAATAAACCATTCTTATTCTTATCTTTTTGCTTTTCCAACTGCTTTAAAAATGCTATTGTCTGTCACTATTAAATCTACCTTTAACCAACAATCAATATCTTTCACTCGCAAAATCGATTAAGCGTAAGCTAAGCATGGATAACAATTTCTATAAAGGGTTACACAATGAAAAGTTATACTTATTACAAAGTCATTTAGGGAATCAAACTTCAAAATTGTTGGTAACTGCTTCAGATGCATCGCAACACTTGCAAGTTGGATTGCGATGTGCATCGCGCATTCGAATACTATCATTACGTGATCTCGGAGTTATAACTAGGTAGTCAAGAAGGTGGCATACTAGTTTAGCCAATGAGATTATCAGGCTCGCTGAGGCTGATAATCTGTCCAGCTATGTTGACTTATAGACAAACTCAAAATGATGTTTAAAACTACCGCTTCGCTTCAAACTGCAAATACGAACATATATTTAAACTATGCCGACAAAATGGTACATTAAAAAAACAAAAAAAAATTTTTGGAGTAGCATAGACGTTAAGCGGGGGTGTTTTTTTTTTCTCATCCAACCTTGTAGTGTGGGGTATCGGTGGATAGGTCTTTTAAAACCATGAGGTGGTTGCTAAAACGATTTTTCGATTCAGTGATTTGTTTGCAAAATATTAAACTTTAAAGTGCAAATTTTCATTAAAATCGAGATCTAAACCGGTGGGTGGGAAAATTTTAAAATTTGGTAGTAAGTATATCAAACTTACAAGGAAAACTGTAACGGGTTAGTTTTTTTGATAATTATTAGTAGTTTAAGAGTACATAGCTGCCTAAGGTATAAAATATACCTAAACTTGGAATATTCCGTACAAAATACGAAACTCGTAGAAAAATATTACTTAATGTTTTCGTAATGGCTACCCCCCTATTTCGGGCGTGTCCGATACGCTCTTGGCCGGTTTTTTTTTTATCTCCATGTTTCGACAGTTGCAACGACCGTACTAGGCCGAAATGCCGAGGCTACGAGTGCCGAGGATTCAAAACTTTTTTAATTTGATAGAAGTCCTGCTTCGTTATTTATGACCAGTTTCTGGACAAAATCTCGATTACGTGTTAAGCTCTTAGTAGAATTAAAATGTTAGAACTATCATGCTTAAACCTACACAATTTTGTACAGCTAGAGTCCTCTAGCTTATGGCAGCTTACGTAGCTTACTTAGTTATAGTTAGTATTCTTTGCTTATGGGCAGAAAATCTAAATTGTATAAGACACTGTGATGCGTATTTGTATTTAGTCAATTTTGTACTACTTAAAGTTGCTGCTGTGCTGTATTACGTAACTTATGTATTTGTAGTATAATTATAATCTGAGGTTTCCGTAAGTTGAATAGTTATCCACATTTTTAATAACAATAGCAAGAATAGCGTCATATGCAACTTTCATATTTTTGTTAGATTCTGAAAAGGTCATGGAACATTCATTGTGTCGTTGTTATTTATGTACCTACCTTCGTTCACAACGGTAAAGTTCCCAATAAATAAATTAACAAAACCGGTCAAGTGCGTGTCGCAGTTTACCTCCACGCTCCACGTTCCTGAGGAAAATGGTCTTTGCAGAAGAACAGAAGGACAGACTGACAGACAGACGGACTACAAACTTTGTAGTACAAAGCGATCTTTTAAGAATTTCGTTTTTCCTTTTGAGATACGGAACCTTTAAAACAAATTCAGTGCATCATGGAACATAAAAAACGCCACCCAAAATTTTTACTGGAAACCAACCGTTTGTTGCAAACAAAAAGAATAAAACGATTAAGTCAGCAGCTCTTTATCAGGGCTGCGTTGCCAGCGCGGTCCTAATCAACTTTATCTGTCTGTCCGTCAGGGACTTTATTATCAGAGGGATTGCGAACATTGCTTACTAAGAATATTGGATTCGAAACGGAGTTGAAATCGGGGGGCCGAGGAGCGGTTTGACTCGTGGCTACGTATTTTTACTGGTTTCATACCAAAAACCAAAGCTGGAAGATAATAAACGTAAACATCAATTAGCCGGTCAATTTACTGTTTTGGGTCATTGCGTACCCCCCTACCCTTTTAATATTTAGCATACTAATGTACTTAAATGAGTGCTTTATTACTAACAATAAAAATCTAATGGATCCTTGAAATCTGAAAATATATTTTCTTATGCGAGCGTTTGAACCGTCTCATTTTCCTGCGTTTTTTGCGGATTGGCTGTAGATCGTGATGTCGTTTTCGATTATTTGTAATTCCTGTATCAGGTAACTAAAAAACTGTATCAGAATATTAGGCCATTTTTACAGAAAAGTGTCCGGAAAATGAGACGGTTGTAACGGTTGGCTCGAGTAATGACATCCTATTAATATTAGGTATAAATGCGATAGTTTTTGGTACTTCTTCACTCTAAAACGGCTCTACAGATGGAAGTCTGAAATAACACAAGGATTACTTTTATCCCGATATCGGGATAAAATCCCAAAATTTTTATCGCTAGGAACAGAGAAACAAAATTTGATTTTGTTAATGAGATCCACATTGTTAATGTCATATTTGGATTTTTTTATGAGAAATAATATTTCTTAAATTTGAATGTAATTGTTATAATAATAATGCACTAGGAATGAAATCTTTTCATTGAAGCTAAGGTATAAGATAATTAAGTAACATAAGCAGCAGTAGTTAAATACATGTGTTCCTTTGAAACGCAAAAATATAGTGAACTATAGTAAAAGATGCTCTAAAAAATGTACAATGAAGGTCGTAAATATAATGGACGTTACCAAGACGTCAAAATAATGTAAACACTTTTATGCTATGAACCATAAGTGTACATAATATTTGACAAATTGACTAAATAAATATTGAGTAGGTACACTAATATCTGTTCACGAAGCTTTGTATCGAGACAATATCAGAATGCTACAGGAATGTTTTCCCGTGTCAGTGAGTGTTGTTGAATAAATTAATATCGCCGTACAATGGCACGCGTAACAACACTATCGGCGTACGGGCATAGTTCGTAGCCGTTCGTGGAAACTTTTTTAATAACTCCACTGACGTTTTGTTGGTAAATAGTTGCCGGCGATTTCCCCATCCCTGCAGTCGCTGTGTTTCACTTAGTTGCTTCGTAACGGCATGGTGCTCCACTTCTACGAAAATAACTCTTGACAGCTTGAATTAAAGTGTAAATTGAAACGTCAGTCGTGTTACCGTTTTTTGTCTTTTTCAGGATTCCGTACCTCAAAAGGAAAGACACAGTAACCGTTTAGGTTACTGTGTTTATCACTTTGTTTTCAGTCTGTGTGTCTGTCCGTCTGTCGCGACCCTTTTTCTCAGGAACGCATGGATGTATCAAGCTGAAGTTAATATCAAATACAGGTCTGCTATCCCTTAAAGCAGTAAAAAAAACTCCTAAGTCTAGCCAATCAAAAGATAGATAGGTACAATAATTCAAAAAAACGTTTTCACACAACTTGCCGAAACCGAAAATCTATGGGGTACTTCCAGTTGTCCGAGAAAGATTTGATTAATGTAATGACTTATCGAGTTTCTTGTGAATAGGTACTCAATACTTAATGCACATAATGGTTTTATATGTGATAGATACAACTTAAACCAAAAGATCACACTATGAATTCTGTTAGGCGCAGGAATCAGTATTACATTATAAATTATTTTATGAATTAAAAATTTAATTTAATAAAAATACGTAGAAAATAAAATTACATCATACAGATGAAAAAACTGAGGAGGAGGAAAACTATAACGAATCATGACACTTTCGTGCTTGAATCTCCTTCTTTATGTGTTCATAGTTCTCGTTCTCTTTCCACAGTGAAAGATCCCCCCGATCGAAAGACGGCGACTGGCGCTGGTGGAAGGACGCCGGGCTGCGCGAGCTGCGTCGGCGGCGGCGCGACGTGCGCGAGACCACGAAGTACATCGAGACGGCGCTGGTCATCGACCGGGCCATGTTCGAGCGGCGCAACGGCAGCACCCGCGCGGAGGTCGTCCACGATGCCATACAAGTTGCCAACATCGCTGATCTCGTGAGTGCCTTCAGTTAAGCCCCTGTTTCACCATCCTTTTTTTTGATGATTCTGCAACATGGCAATCTGTTCGAGGAAAAATAAGCAACTTTCTTATTTGATAGGTGCATCAGTTAAAATGTTATCTATGAGAGCCATAGATTGTTAGAAAATTTATATCCAGTGACTCTCTTTTTGATTTATTGCTGGAATCTTTTAATAAGATTAGGGATGTCATGTCTCTTTAATCGGGTATGTTGGAGTCCTCCAGTTCCGCTCAGAGTTTGGGCAAGCTTATTGACGTGGCTAGTCAGCTTCTCCTGGTACTTCAGGCTGCTTTGGGGTATGTTTCACCATCCATTGATTAAATTCATTTGACGGATAAATGTGATGCCGTCTCCGTCTATTCGAACAAAACAAACAGAGACGGCATCACAATCAATGGCCCCTAAACCTTCTAAACTGCCCGCGGCTTTGCACGCGTTATCAGTTGGATCCGGCAGGTGAATTGAAATTCCGGGATTTTAATGTTAAGTATTTTCTAAAATTACATCGAGGACTTTTTTGACGTTGCATTAAAAACAACAGTGCCAAATTTCAAGACTCTAAGCCTGCCGGTTGAGATCTTGAAATTTTATCCCGAACCCGATCTATGCGTTATACTACGTCCAGTCTACATACCAAATTTCATACAAATCTATCTTGTTTTGGCGTACTAAGGTGGCGTAATAAGGAGTAAAAAACATAGACACGCCCACAATAAACATAATATTTTAAAATTAATTAGGTACTTAATTAAATTATTTAACTACTGGACTTATTATAATTCCATTTAAAATTTTTTCCCAATGCGCGAAATAAAGGATACACTATCGCAAGAATACGAAACCCTAAAAAAACAAGTCCCTATACGATATACACATAAGTGACAAATGTGTTCCAAAATTATGTAAAGACAGTACTAACCACCGTTTTGCTGGTTTCTCCTGTTAGGTGTTTATATCTTGACAGTTACCTTGGCTGTCTACTACTCGTAGATATATTATTATGGACTTAATGTAACAAGCTTGATGCACGGCCGCTGGCGTTATATTATAAACTAACTGCTGTTCGCACGCAATCTGAACAGCACTTCCCTCGAGCGACGTGCTATGATGCTCAATATTGTTTACACCTAGTAAATTTACTAACACAATAAACACTAAGTTTTAAAAACTACAGTTGAATTGAAATTCAGGGACTTTGCAAAAATGGTCGCGGGTATTTTCAAAATTAAATCGTGGATTTCTTTGACGTTGTAAAACTAACACCTCCGTAAAATTTAACAGTTGAATTGAAATTCAGGGACTTTGCAAAAAAATATTTTCAAAATGGTAAATCTTGGAATTTCTTTTCTTTTGTAAAACTAACATCTCCGTAAAATTTATGTTTTCATTTTTATATACATATATTATTATGTACATTTAGTTACGTATCCGACTAATAATATAATGTGAAAGTTTGTGAATTTTGTTACTCTTTGTAGTATAACAAGTAGTGTGTCAATATTGCTGTCATATTCTATAGAAATTTTCAAATCAAATTGTACAGCGGCCATGGAATATCAAAGTGGGACACCTTTAAGCTGTTATTGACGGGATCGATTGGGGCTTGGCCCTCAGCCACGACCTTGCGAGTTGAAGAGGACTTTGTTCTTGAACAATTGAGTTGTTATTGGCTTGAGTGCCGTGACAGCAGGGTGCTATGCGTTTTGGTGTCAGTTTTGAAATCATACTCATAGATCTATGTCAAAAGCAGATACCGTGTCACATATGTCTGTGTTTGTGCTATTCAAAGCGTTGAATTGTAGATTCCACTATTTCTTAATTATTTATTGAATCAGGTGTTACTTTGCGGAGGTTCCTACTAATTAACTATAAACATTTGCTCAACTACGACTTTATTATAAGTAGCTACGTCTGTCTATGCCACAAATGTGGTAATGCAGCGCTTTCGCCTTCACACTGTTGACGACCGGATGGCCAAGTGGTTAAGAACCTGACTACGAAGCTTGAGGTCCCGGGTTCGATTCCCGGCCGGGGCAGATAGTATCCATAAAATAAGCTTTGCTTAGATAATTGGTGTCAAGTGTCCCATTATATTTATTTATTATTTCAGAACACACATATCACACAAACCCAACTATCACCCATACTACGCTGAGGCATTTCGAACTCGACCAGGGTTTGTGTGATGTGTGTGTTCTTTACAGTTTGGAGGTGGAGGAGCTGCGTGAAAGTGTAGTGTTGTTTACCCTCCTAGCCTCCCACGTCTTATGATCACAATTGTAATATTTTTATATGAACCATATCCAAATAATTTAAGAAGTTCGATTTCTTTGTTAATTTAATTTGCAGATCAGCGATTCCCAGGTCAGCTAGGAGTTCTATAAAATAGACTCGTACCACATCATCATAAACTCTGCACATCAATTGTAAATACATACATACGGGTCAAACACATAACCCTCCTTCTTCGCAGTCGGGTAAAACTAACCGATCGTATTCTCCTAACGTTATACTTCTTGATTTCGCGTCGGGACATAACGTAAACTATAAAGATGACTTTTTATCACCTCAAAGTGTCATCGCTGCCATAACGTGCAGGAATCTATGTTCGGGGAGCACGGTCCGCACCGGGCCAATAACCGTTGGACTGAGCGTTAAGAGGCCCGACACAATTGCTCTGCGTGCTGGAGAAACTCTAATGGCATGTCCCAGTTTTGCGGGTAAAAAATGCACAACTCTGGAGTCTACTGAAATGGAAATAAACAATTTTTCTGGCAAACTATCCCTAGTGCCAAAGAGGGTTCTAGGTTGTGTTTTGTTTCGACAGAACTTAGTTTGAGAAGGATGTAGTTTATCCAATACGACTGTATTAACATGGCTAGGATGTGCGTTATTTTTAATAAAACTATTCATCTTAACATTCACATAAAACAGCAGATACATAGGTAATATTTTGTTCATTGTTGTTCATCGGAAGCCTACATCCAGGCGGTCCAAATATTTGTACAACAAAAATAAATAAATCATCAACGTAAACACAAAAAACGCGTACATTTTATTTCCTAGAAACAGTGATTAAATAGTACCCGACTAACGCGCTTACTTCTTTAAAAGTTCTGTTAGGAAAATCTGGATTTCAGAGCTTTACTCTTTTATTTCGTTGATAGCAACCCTGAGTTCCACAAAGTTTTTCTGCAAGCTACAAGTAACTAGCGACTAACAAGAAAGAAGAACACATTAAAGTTTTTTATTGTCAATTTAATTTATGTTAAATTTATTTACAATACTATCTTGTATTTCTGGACAACCTAAGATACATTGTTAAGAAATGATATAGAAATTTAGCATCGGGTGATGCTTTGCAGAGGTCTAATTTCAATGAAATACGAAACAATAAAAACTGTAGTGGGGGAGGGTTATGTCCAACTGTGGACGTCCTACGGCTGATCTAAAAACGTGTTCGCATTGCAACGATTGAAGTATCTGATCCCGCATTTGTTATTTTTTTTTGTTAAATAATATCCAAGGCTTGCGCATACGCCAATCCCTTGCGTACGTAATTAACCGCTGCACCGAAGCGTGGCTTATGCCAGATTTAACATGCGGTTTGATGATACCGGCCGATCGCAATATGCTTGCACAATGCACAAATTGCATCAGTTGGTAATTCACAAATCATAGTAAACGTCAATTCAGATTAATTAAACACATGTTGTAGTCAATATTACCGCCACAAATAAAGTTAGTAACTAAAATAACTCTTTTGGCTTAAATAAAATGAGTTATTATATAATAATAATAAATCTTTATTGTTCAAAACACATGTATAATTCCAATATGAACCCTGGAGACTATTAGTTTTCAATGTGTTACAGTCTCCAGTAGATACCATTATCATGAACATAGATTCATTGTTAAGAACAAACAGACTATCAATTTGGAAAAAAAAGAGAAAGTTACATAAACAAAAAAAAAACCTTTAGGTTAAAATAACCATCACCACCACTTTTAATTAATAACATTGCTTAAAAATTCTTTATATAAAGGCATTAGTACGAGTAATACCCGTGTGGTGTCGGGTTAGAATTACATTTCTCCGTTTGAAAATACAAACTGGAATATAGATGCACAGAAAAACCAGAAAAATAAGACCATCACTGGGAATCGACCCAGGTCCTCGGTATTCCGTACCGCGTGCTACACCACTGCTGGAAAGTAAAAATTTGGAATTGAAATAAAAAATACAAAAGATTCCAAAAAAACAATCTTAACCTCTCCTTTGTTTGTGTGTGTGTGTGTGTGTGTGTGTGTGTGTGTGTGTGTGTGTGTAGTAGTGTAGTATACTAATAATTAAGCCTCCGCCATATACATTTGCCTCGTTGGAAGAAGTTGTGCATAATTATCATGAGGGAGGGGGGAGTTTTCATTGCGTTTGGCAAGCGGGTTGACGAATGCAGTATAAGATAAGGTTTCCAAGAAGATGCTGCTGATCATCTTCAGGTATTATCGCTCAGCCGCCCACGGAAGGAAAAAGGGAGGGGAAACATTCTTACGCCAGCGTTACACAACCAGCGTGCATAGGTTACACATACACATAACATGATTAGTGTGGTACTGCAAGCTCTGCGTACCTACTGTGCCTTCAGTAAATTTATTTAGGCCAATAGGTAGAATAAGATTTTTTTGGAAAATTAATTTCCGGCAAACTGGAAATCGTTTTAATACCTTAAATAGGTCCTACTTGAATGCGTGCAATCCAGGTTTGACCCTCTTCAAGAGGTGTGCTAGATGTGTTTATTTATTTTCAAAACGCTTTTTAAGGATCTTATTTGATTCGCCTACTTAAACATTCGCGCAGATTATTTGCTTAGTGCGCCCTTTTTACACTAAACCCAGTTAGAACGTCCTTTATCGCTGGTCGCTCATAGTTTCTACCCTAAACGGGTGCAAAATGAAAGGCTCGCACGCCCGCTTGAATACCCCTTCCGTATATGCCACATTTTTCCCCTGTTCCAGTTTATCCAGTCCATATCCCTTACTATAACTAAGCCGCGGCAGACAACTTCAAACCTTTTAATCTCGCAGCACGGTCGAATGTTGAATAACTCCAATATGTTTAGGTTTGAACTAATAAGGAGTAAAGTTTTATAAGGAATGCACTGTTATGAGAAAACGTGATGTAGGTATAATCGTGGATTTTATACAGTGCATAAACGTTTTATGGGTAATTTTGATTAGGTGTGTAGGTCTACCGACCTGAAGAAATATTTACACTTCTATATCAAGAATTCATCAACGCAAAATAAAACTTAATTTTGATTTAGACTTCGTTTTCTTTCTAAAAGGTCTTATTTAAGATGGAGGATTATTTTGAGTTGATACACTCTTGATCTAGAAGTGCGAATACAATATCATGCCAGGTTAAATATTCTTTCGATACAAAGAATAATTCAAATGATAGCGTTTGAGTATCGTGAAGTAAATAAGATGCAAGCAAACATAATTATAATATAATAGAATATTGAAACTTCAGAAATCTTTCACGTAAAATATGCCGCTATTTTCTAGTGTAATGCTCCAAAAATACATAAACCGTTATTTATGCAGCGAACAAGCTCAAAATGGGACGTTAATAAAAATTCTGCCAGCGCCGACACTTAATTTCCGATTTACACAGCCGCCATTTTGATATTAACGCTACACGAAAAATAAAAGCAACCGTTTCTGACTAGTGTCCTTTGAATTGTCAAAAAACTAAAAAAAATAAACTGGTTTACACACTTTTTCCATGAATTTGTAAAATATAACACAAAATCGTGCTTAGAAGTATGTTTATAAATTTACTTACTACAAAAGTACAACATAAAATACTAAATAAAACCTAAACAAAGGCGCCAGTTTCTACGTAATGTAATGACTTATTTTTAATGTAAATTCTTGATCATGGTACATTTTCCAATGTAAGTAGAACTTTAATTTCATTTTTGTCCGTTTTGTACTGTTTTATATCGTGCGCTAGTTATCTTATTCAGCAATGCAACAACATGATAACGTTGATATAAAAATCTAATATAATGTGTAAAATTACATGGTAAAAGGTTAGTTACCAACTAAGCTTCATAATATCATACTCGAAGAATAGTTCTATCATCGTAGTCCTAACAGTCCTTAATACCATGCATTACCTGCAACTGACTATATTACTTACTAGAACATGTGTCAAACTTGGTACATTATCTCCATATATGATTCTGGGTTGTCAGAAATTCGCCCGTTATCTCGGGAAACTTCGTGCCAATACCCTCAAAATGAGAATGTAATCGAGGTGTACATTATTCCTCTAACATCAAAGGTACGATTGTAATAACGGTATAATAATGAATTATTAAAGGTGAGGATCAAAGAAAATGCGAACAAACGAGAGCTGGCTCCTGTACAAATTATATTAGTGACTTTTTATTTCGAGAACATGTATTTTATGAAAAAAACTTGGTCATAAAATTGTTCTCGTTTATTTGAATCGATTCAAGTGAGATTTCATATGCGTACATGGAATTCCGATGCGTTTCCATGGATTTAATGACATGAAGCGATTTTCAATATGATGATAGTCAAATACGATCATTTGAAAGATAACTACATAATTTATACACTTGTCCCGACATCGTTTTGGCATCCGACGCCGTTACCAAAAGGCTTTGTTATTGAAGTTAGCTAACCGTAATTTTTTCATCTCTCCTCAGTACTTCCGTACACTGAACACCCGAGTGTCGTTGGTCTACATCGAGTCCTGGCAGGGAGGGGACCAAGCGGACATCGAGCGCAAACAGGACATCACGCGCGCCATACTCAAGTTCAACGACTACACTGCGCGCAAACTGTTCAAGATAGAGAAAGACACCACACAGCTGCTTACGTGAGTAGAAACATGTTTCAATATTACAGGTGGTTTCAGGCTGGTTGGTCAGATGACGTTTGACGGTCGAAAAGCTGCGGATGCGACTGGCACAGGACCAAAGGTTATATTGTCTAATGCACTCTGAATCAGACTAGCATTCACCACTTCTGACAAACAGTACAGGGACCGTATTTATTGCCTACAATAAGGCGCTGATCTCTTTCTACTCTCGTCTTATACCGTGTGATAGAAAGAAATGATGAATACGATTGGATTCCAGGTTTGCTAGTAAATTAGGCCGCTTGTAGACGTCCGTTATTTTCACCGGACTACCGGACTTGCGATGTTGTATGGCTTACAATGAAGCTTACTACTTAGCCATATAACACCGCAAGTCCGGCAAAAAACGGTCCGTTGTCCGGTGAAACAACGGACGTCTACAAGCGACATAAGGCCTCAGGATTACAACAGAAAGAGGATCTTAAATGCGATCGCGATTGCCCGCGCGTTAGGTAATATACCTCAGGATGCAGTTTTACAACAATACCTACAAAGGCTGATTCAAAATGAAGATCAAATAATCAGATATGCTTAAAATAATTCCATTACTATTATTTGTTTTTTACTGTTAATCAGGTACTTATATAATTGGACATCTTATTGACGTTTCAATCGTTATATCCATTCTTATCGATCATTGGACAGTTTCTCTTATTTCTGGCTTTTTGTACAAATCAACTGACAGTCGTAGACGAGACTTTCTTTATTATTAGCTTAAGTTCTAAACAGCCGTCGCTTTTGAATTGTTTCAAACTCAAATTAATTACGTTCGATTTGTCCTCCAAGTTTTATAACAAACAATTTTATTGCGATCGAAAATGATCCAAACTCCGTGTAAACCAAGTTCTTCCTCGATTGCATGTCAAATGTTATTACTTATTGGAGCAGCTTTCACGAAGGAAGCTGCGGGCTTAGATGGAAATATTATTATCGGTTTTCTCTCCGATCGATCCCTAGAGATGACGTCGTACTTACCTATACAATTATTTGAAAACTTTCTAACTCTTCTGACGACAGAATCTTTCAAATATTGGTGTCGTCTGCTCTAAGCATACACTGAACAAACTCCAAGTGCTGAATTTCAAACTCAATAAGTACCTACTTTATTCTTTTGAAGGGAATCGTCATTTTATATACTTTATGAAACGAGACAGATAAAAAGTGTCTCGGTCTACACCACCGAACAAGTTTTGACAGCTGTCACAATTTATCTACTCGGGCGACAAGAAAAACTCTACGGCGGTAATCGACGTTGACGTCTCTACGCCCCACTTTATTTAATTTGCCCTTTGATCCGAGTCTTAAACGCACGTCGATGTAGGCACTATTCATTTTGGTGGAAGTTCTTTTGAACAAATCGCATTAAGGGCCATGAATTTATTTAACACTCGGTGTTGCCGAACACCTTATTTCGCAAATCTGCTTACAAAACCCTTTTCACTTTGAGGCAGCGAAATTGCAAGATAGACGGAAACAAGTTCGCGCTAAACAGCTCAAAATTAATCTCGAAAACGAAACGAGTAGACTTTAATTCGAGCGATAAACGAATCTGCTTGCCAGATGAAAGGAGCTTTGCCAGTTCCACAAATTATGAAACGAATGCAGATGCAATCTCGACTGTGAATGGGAAAGTTTAAGGTCGCATTTTGTACATGGGGCGATTTGAGACTTTAGACCGGGAATTGGGGGAAATTTATCGTGTATCTGCGCTGTCAGGACACTTATCGTACTAATTTTAACAAATTTGGAGTTAGATATGTGATGTCGATAAAAGCTTCCGACAGTGGAGGGGCGATTCAGTCATAATTTAGCGCCGAGCGATGTAGTCGATAACGATTATCGTAATTTCGCTACACCTGCCTCCTAGCGCTGATGGATGATGTTGCGAGGGTCCGATCCGAATGGAAGCATTAGATATCTCAGTGCAACTCCATTAACGTCCAGGCAGTCTTCTTATCGATAAACCTGCGCTTGAAGTTAGGCAAACGATTTTCAGGTTTAACGGTTTGCAAATGATCTTTTCAATTTTAAATAACGTTTAAACATATTTTGTAACCAGCTGTTGCCCGCAACTACGTCTGCCATTGCAATTGTGCAATCTTGCAAAATAAAAACTGCCCAAATATTTAGTTTCCGGGGTATCAAACTTCATCTAAATCAGTTCAGCGGTTCAGCGTAAAGAGTATCAGAGTTACTGTTGTATCCCACTAATCCCACTAATATTGTAAATGCAAAAGTTTGTAAGCTTCTTGTATGTTTATTTGTTCGTTTGTTACCTTTTCTTCACATCTTAACCGCTGAACCAATTTAGATGAAATTTGGTAGGTATACAAATATTTTGAGTTAATGGGAAGGACATAGGAGTAGACGTAAAGTGAGGGTGGTTTTTTTCTCAACCAACCCTATAGTATGGGGTATCGTTAGAAAAAGTAATTTTACTCACAAAAATACAAGAATTTAAGAAAAAATAACTATATAAAGGACATAGCATAGTTTTTATCCCGAAAAATTTCATAGTTCCCGCGGGATAACGATAAATGAATCCTACACGGACGGACTCGCAGGCAACAGCTAGTTTTTAATATTTGTAGAGATATAAGGATACAGCGATAATCCAAATAAACACCAAACACCACCCGCGTATACAGACTCTTGCAGCTACAATATTGAGAGATGTATTCAAACACGTAACACTAAATACAAATACACGGCTGGAACTGCGATCCGGTTTAGTCGGCAAATAAGCAGTGCAATCTGATTAACCCTGTCTGAACTCGCAGTTTACGCTGTATCTACTGTGTTGGCGATTTAAATCTTATTTGCACCCAGGTAAGGTAAAAGCTGACTTGTTGTGACAGAACGGTGTAAACAATGGCTCGAAAAAGACAAGAATCGTGTACAATTTACGAATTTATGAACGTGTAATCCTGTATACTTTGTTTATTTTAACATTTAGAAAAAGGGTAAACTTGACTAGTCTGTTTTATCAAAAAACGCTTTTAAAAATACACACATCAAAAAAGTCTTGGGATGCTCATTGAATTTGATGTCTTGATTCAGTAGCAGGTAAAAAAGACACATCAAGATCGCTCACCTTCTTTCTAATGCTAAAATAAACGAAGTGTAGTGAGTGGTGAGGATTTGGCACGAATATTTCGTATCCAAGAACAGTTTATAAAATCTCACAAAAAATTGTGCAAAAAATGTGTTTATTTAAGATTAGCATAATGTTATTTAAGAAAAACTCAAAATAATATGCAACCCGTCAATTATACAAAATATTTACTTAAATTTGGACACTATTTTCTTAACTTGTGAACAGAATAACTTAGAAAGTATTACTTAAAGTCTGTCAAAAAATCCCATCTGGGTGAAATCGAAATTTGTCTCGAAAAGGTAAGCAGTTTTGTTACCTTAATAAATTTTATAATTATTCTCCTTCGCTAAATAAACAGCAATGACTAAATTTAACTTCGGCGTGCCTGGTTCAGTCGCAGTTCGCTACTCGGAGCCGGTTCCCGGTATCAGTGGAGTTCGCAATTCCCGATATCTTTGTTATAATTTGCGAGCGCGTTTGTCGCAACTCGTTACGAAGTTTGTCGGGGACTCAATTGACGCTACTTCTTTTAAATAGAGTCGCCTTGTTTTGATTTAGTCTGACGAAGTTTGTTAAGGTGTAGAGTTGCTACGTGAATATTGTGGTCTTGCAAAAATACGGTTTATGTCGAAATGTTTCGGATGTTTTTTTGCATTCATTGTATGCGGTTTCCCCTCTGCATACATCATACGATTCCTTAATTTGTACGTATTTTATTGCTTTTGACTAGCACCATTTAATTGAGTAACCTACACGAGTACGCGGATTGTTTCGTTTGTTTACAGACATGTTTTCTCTTTATTTCTACTGACTTGTACTTAAACGTTACAATATTATGAACATATCAGTTTGCCTTGTCACTTTTGACCAATAATTTGTTATGATTGGTTTTTTGGAGTCTTTTTGTATTTTTTATTGCCAGCACACTTGGCTTGTCCAGCGGTGGTGTAGGGGTTATAGCACGCAGCACGGATTGCTGAGGACCTGGGTCCGATTCCCAGCGCTGGTCTCTTTTTCTGGTTTTTCTGTGCATCCATGTCTCAGTTTGTATTTTCAATAATTTGTTTCCAAATTACAAAAATACTTTCGCTCGCGGATCTCGTCCCGCCGCGCCGTGCCACCGCAACAATGACGTGTCGTAAACTTTAGTCATTCTTCATGAGCGCCTCATACGTCAGCCTTTGTTATTTTATTTCGCGAGGTCTGCCCTTTGTCTTGGATGTGACGTTGTTGTATTAGCAGTGGCGTGTCTGGCGTGACAAGGCTACGTGAATAACTGATGGCTCTGTTAAATCACGGCTTTTTTCTCGATTACCAAGAAAGAGGGGTATCGTGTGGTTTCTCTTTGGCCTATTGAAAGATATACGTATACAACCTGTCTGTACACTCTGGACAAAGATGAATGGAACGTGTCTATTATGGTAATTATAATCTATATTTATGTACATATACAAAACCTGATACCAGATACTTGCCTTTTTTAAATTATAAATGTAATGAAATAATTTACAACATTTAAACATTCCTAAGAAGAAACTCTGTCACTGACCAGAAAGTAAAGACACGTTGTATGTGTATGTACTAGGTAAGATAACATTAAATATCATTGTGATACAATACCTTATTTATTGCAGACGTCACGTACCAATAGATTCTACTCACATTTTCTATCTTCAAAGGGTACCATCAGCCAAATAAGTGGTGTATCAATTTTTAAACAAGTATCAAATGAATGTTGCTAAAGTCGAACTTTCAAGTTGACAGACACGTCTATTGGCGCTATTGTTTTATGACATGCAAACGATTATCAAGTTTAGGGTGGTAGACTACATATTTGGCTAATGGTACATGAAACAATTAACAAGTAGACAATTTCTGGACTCATATAATGCCATATATGTGATTCCAGGGCATGAATGCTAATAGTTTACTTCAGTAGCTACAGTAGACACGTTATAAGTATAACAGTACGGCAATAAGATGCTTGCTTGTATCTTTCCGTCGAAAACTTACGTATTCTTTGTTTTTTTTTCGACAATACGGTATTTGACAACTTCTGATTTTGCCATATCTTAATATTATTATGAAAATATAGATAAACAGATAGTGTTTAGCGAAAAGAAAATTTTAATCGGTTGAAAATTGGATTTATAGTGATTTTTTGAAAAATCTATATACCTGTCTCTTTCTAAACGCTTTTCTCTATGCAGCAAGTATGGCGGTACTGGCGTGTGACGTCACATGCCAGTATGTCTTTCTCTGTGTAATCTTGAATTTCAAACCTTTGTAACTTTGTTATTTTTAAAGGTAGCTTAAAAAATGTTTTTCTATTCGATAACAGGCATTGCGTAGTTTTCATTTATAAAACATATACAAAATAGTCAAATACCGTATTGAATCAAAACTGCACATAGTTCTTCTTCTAAGCCGCTACTCTCGTAACAGAGTGAGAATAATCATTAGTTTAGGGTACCAGTCCGCATCCAGTCTCAAGCTTCATGATGACTCTTGGAAAAAAGATGGTCTGTTTTATTTGAATGTTCTGTGACTAAAATACATTTGAAAAAAAGAAAACGCTCGCTGGAAACCGAGAGTCGAACTTGGGTTTTCGCTAGTCTGGGATGCGTGCTGTACCCTAATACAAATAATTCACTCATTTCAAAAAAAACTTTTCCAAATATACTTTGGTAAACTTCGTCGTGAAATGAAAGCTATGTGGTGGTGTACATTTAAGTAAAATAATTCTCAACCGGAAAACCATGAAATTGAACTACAAAAATCAGAAAGTGCTTATGTTTTCTAAACATTGACAGATAGTATTTTTGTTTCCCGTAGCCCTCCAAACTGCAATGCGTCCAGAGTTGGTATAAAAAATAGCGTTACTGCCCACTCACACAAGGTCCCCTAGTCGTCTTTTACGATAGGTACTCACGGAAAACACGGTTCCATCCATCCTATTCTAAAACCGGACACGACACAGCAAAATCATTCGAATATTATTATTCAACCAAAGTAAATTAAAGCGTATAGTCACGAATTTCGTTAAAGCTTAATAAGCAGGTAATTGAATGCCTGATAAGTGATAAGTGCCTTACTTTAAGAGGCAATACTTAAGTGAAACCTCGGAAAAATTCTACATTTAAAATCACAATCAAATATGTAAAACTAGCTGTTGCATGCGAATTCGTTCAAAACGGGTCCGCTGAAATTACTCAATTTTCAAGAACATAAATTATGTCATGTGCTTCTCAAGGTCTCTAATATCTTCCATGCCAATTTTTATCATGATCGGCTAAATACTTTAGGGGGGGAAGCGTATCCCGCCTAGATGCTTACTTTCGCATTTATAATTAAAAGAAAGAAAAACAATTATTCGAAACATTCAAGGTTTTTTAAATAGAGGGAAATGTAAAAAGAGAAGAAGTGACACGAAATATTAATATAATTAGAAATAATATCAATGAACTAAAAGAATTTCCTTGCTCACCCGCGACCTTACGATAGCTAAGCTTATGCAAAATATGCGTGTTCATGCAGTTCCTCCACCTCCACACTGTAAGAACACACACAAATCACACAAACCCATCTATCACCACCACCACACTACACTGACGCGTTTCGAACTCAACCAGAGCTCATCTTCAGAGTGACACAACCGTACACCATGCTACCAGTTGTTAGATATCAGTTAAGATGTAGGTAGTTTATACAATTTCCACTGTGCATCAACATTGTTTGGCTCGTTACGCTGCGTGCTAGGTAGTTGATTCACCGGTAATTCGAAGCGCGCTGTCTGAAATTACAACTGTAATTTGCCTAGTACTGCTACTATAATCGTAGGTAATGAAACATTTCGAAGGCCACGGTTTACGATATGTTGAGAATTATTTTTATTAAAGTTGCAGCCCACGCAACGTCGCTTATACGATATCTTATACAAATAAGTGGATAGATTATTATAAGCGGCTACTTTGTCAATAATAATAATATACTTTTAACACATGTTACACTTAAAACACCAAAAAATTTATACCTAATAAAGAGCATTGCACACTGTAGCAGCATTGAGTTCCAGCAAGAACTCGAACTCTCGTAACTATCCATCCCTTACACATCCCTTTATTTGTTCTTCTCCAACCTCCAACATTGCGCTCCAAAACTCTTATCAATCCTCGCGAACTTTTTCACGTGTGAACTATCCACGTAGCGTAGCTAACTGACTTACAGAACTTTCGAGAATGACTCGCGATACAGAAAGTTCGTGTACCAACTAGGTGGGCAAGTTCAGGTGTGATGCTTAATGATATGCCGAGAGCTGAGATGTTGAAGTTCATTTTGCTGCTCGTTTATTCGTCTTGAAGATATTATTATTAAGTTGAATTTTGTGCGCAAATGTTTATACGTAGAGTAGCGAGAGTAGAACTTACAAGCTGTAGTTTTGTTAGACGTGTGGAACAGAAAAAAGGGTAAAGGTATTATAAATTATTAGCTTTGTTTTTTCAAGATGTGAACAGCATTGCCGGGGCTAGTAACTGCAGTCACAACCCGGGATTCTTTCATTGAGCCATTTTATTACCACTGTTTGAAATTTAACCGGGGTTAACGATAACGTTACAGCTGTTTTATCTTAATAAAGCGGGTGAGAGTAGTTGTAATGTGATGTGTATAGACACGCGCTCTTGTGTGTGTAGCTACGGGTAGCGTTAGCAACCTCATCGCTAATGAACAATAATATATAAGTTACATTTGTAACTATAAAAAGAAAACACCATCGTGTTAATTATGAACATACGAAGTTGTGGTAAAATAAAATTAATTAATTAGGGACGTCTAAAATAAGTGTAATTTTAGTAAAAAAACATTTATTTACAATTTTATTTCAAATATCCTATTTATATAGATTTATAATACTATTATAGTTGGAATCATAACTAGACTTTTCTTCATTATCACTTACGTTGTCAGTTTCATCTTCTATAATAAATTCATTATCAGTGTCAAAGTATTTCAAATATTCATTTTCTTTAATACAAAACAATGGCTCTTTATTGTACACCAGAAATAATCTTCCTTTAAACATTCATTTATTTTACTGAGGTAAAACTAATTAATGTTTACTCTACTTTTATTGTTTGCTGCGAAAAATTTTCTCCGTTTCGTATTTTGCATGTTGACGGTAAACGATCAAAAATTTTGATGCGAACCAACTAACACGACTGATCTGACCGGCGATCAAAGAGTTAGTAAATACCTCCGGCGATTCAGCTGAAACTGAGCGCTCCCGCACACAGAGACAGTGTGCATGTGTATCTTCACATACAAGTATGGCTCACCCGCTTTCATGAGATAAAACATCGGTATTTATTTAAAATATATTACTTAGCTAATTTATAAAGTAGTAAGTGTCTTAACATTTTCGTTTAGTGACTGTACATTATGTTAGGGTACGATCCTACCATGAAATTCTGCACCTATCTACCGATGATTCTTTGATAGAAATGTCATTTAGATAAACATTTGCATCTAGGCAATATTATGTACGTATATTGGCAAGAAAGAGATGTTGCAAAAGAAAAACAAACAAATTATGATAATAATATTGTGGTGATATCTTCATTATTTCGAATTTGCAAAAGTAATTGCATCAGTGATATGAATAATGTGACATTTAAAAAGGGTTTCATGCAAAAAGGTTGATTTCTGTTTATAGTTTTTGTAAATACAAGTAAACTGACTTGCACGCGATCTCTAGTATTATTGAAATGTTACTATTTTATTATTTATATTATATTTATTGTAAATATTACTATACGTAGGTATAATAAAACAAGATAAGTTAAACATTTAACGAGTTTAAAACACTTGAAAAATACGTTGAGCTCAAATTTTAACAAATCTTTTTCAAGACTAAGAATTACGAACAACAAATGGTGCAAATACGGCTTTTAAACAGCCATTGAATCTTTCTAAACATCCCTAATGACACCCCTGGGACGGCCAGGGCCGACCCAAACAAAACACTTCGCAGGGTTGCCACTTGCCTCCATCAAAAATTAAAGCGCCATATTTAATTTGCCGAAGCATATTAAAAAGGACGCAGGGCCTAAACTGCTTAACGGTGGAGTAATGGGACAACAGGGCTGATAATTTAGCCATTTTTTGGTCCAAAATTTTCTGAAACAGGGTTTACATTAAATCGTTTTATGTAGTTGATTAAATTCTTCAGGATCCAAGAAAAAATACGAAATATACGCATTTATTTCGGAATATTTAGTATCTAGAAATAAAACGCTGAAATAGGTACAGAAGCTATTTACGGGGGAAACAAAAACGTCGGATATTCCGAGGACTCGACGAACGCGGAAGATTACTTTTCTGTCATGAAAAAAGTACATTCTACTTATTTTTTTTTATAATGCTCTCGTGTCCAATTGTATAGACAAATCACTTACACTTTGGTGTAAAGACACGTACTCTTTATTGAACACCAACACGTAGTACAGAAATCATACACACGTAGTTAATTTTTAATTTACACATCGATCGTAAACAAAAATGTACCAATTCCGTTTACAAAGTATATGCAAGACTTCGACTAACACATCACAATGTTAAACAAAGGAGTTAAAAAATTAAGTAATTTTTAATTCTTCTTCCTCAAACTTGAGCTGGTTTCGAGCTGTGACTAATGACTATGTTTTAACGTAGACACAAGCGTGTGTGTGTGCATTCTTTTTTGACGCTAGGATGCACAAAACTTTAATAAAGCCTTTTGTCACTATACCATCGCCCCCACAGTACCTAATCAATACAATGCCTAAATTATGATTAATTTATTACATAAACAACATGGCAGAAAATTCGCATTCGACACATATCAAAATACTGCCGAAACCGTCACTTAGCTTTAATAGAATATGTTATAAAGGTGCTCGTCACTAAATAAATGTTTGTACTATCCCGTCTTTGATTGCAGGAGACTACTATTTTCAGACTAACTTATTGTTAGATACCCTATTTGGTGATTCAAACTATGGACGAAATGCGTAATTCTATGATTTCTATTCAAGCGGGCTCTCCTTCCCCGGAGGCGAGTCGGGCATCTCCGTTCCGGACACCGTGTGCACGCCAAAGTCCGTGGGCATCTCAGTGGACACCAACACCTACGAGCCTCATCTCCTGGCTGGCACCATGGCTCACATGATCGGACACAACATCGGTTTGTAGCACGAACACTACTTGTTGTTGCCATCCAAGCAAAGTAAACTATTTCACGCAATAGTGCCTATACCTAATTTTATGAGTTGAGTGAGTTGAGTTCTCTGTACGACTTGTAAAGGAACGTCTGGTCTATGGTCATCGTTAAAGTTTCTTCTTGTTCTCAATTTTTTTTTAAACTGTGACCGTGTGACCTCTAGTGTGAGATCAAAACAAACCATCAAGATGTCCTGGTGGCACAATGGCTCACATGATCAACACAAACATGATTTATAGACGAATATTTGGAAATAATTCCGATCCGCATTAGCGATCCCGTAAAATAGCGAACCTACTGTGTTAAAATAAAGTTGTGTTAAATACATGACAACACAGACTCAGCAAATTGCTTATCTGATTTCTAAGACACAATCAGCTGTTACCGAGCTATTAAGTATTGCTATAAACCTAACACATCCGGATATTATTTTTACCAAATGGCAAGCAAACAAATTCACTACTAAAATTCATCTTAGGTATTTCAGTCTTTATTTTTGTTTGGATTGACAAAGCACGCCGTCTCCTGTTCAACCCTATCATCACTCTTTGTAGTACATCTTTCAAACAATCTATCTATCTTTTGTTATTTCCGCGTCCCCTTTAACTTGGTCCACTAGGATTACCTGGATAACTCGAGTTTTATAGTGGGCATAATCACCCAGGGGACCAGATTAGATGCTCATAGCGGACTAAACGTTTTTGAAATGTTGAATTAATAACGGGTCATTTAGTAATTAATGATGTTTTAAATTAATCAATCGATCGATCGAAGCATGACCACGACCACTCTGTCAAGAGCGCACGACTAAGAAGAGAGAAATTAATCTGACAGTGAGTGATGGATTAGTACAATACTTCGACACACAAGACTTAAATGTTTTAGAGTAGGGCTGCAATGATAACTGGAAGAACAAAACTGGATGTCTTACCAAAACTGTAAAATATTTTTAGTCAGGAGTTACTGACAACAAGGTTTACTCGATAGAAAGTAAAATTTGGCATGTAGTAGCGTGCTCACTATAGTTTATAAGTAAGCTCGTGGCGCATGGCTATTACGGACATGTTTAACGTATTCCTATAGGTATACCTAAAGTACACCACATTTTCTGATCCTGCGTTCCACGAGAACCTCAATATTGCCTCTAAGGCCCTATACACGCGGTGTATTTTAGGCGCAGACGATGTGCTTTGCATGAGCTAATACAAAAGTGAGTGAATTTCGTTTGAAGCGCATAAACGCGCGTTCACTACACGTTACCTGCGTCTAAAAAATACGCCGCTTAGTGATTTTAACAAATGTCGATCGATTCTGTAAGTGTCCCCACTCGATCCGATAGGAGCACCCTCACATACTGTCATGTACCAGGTATGGGTCACGACGACGGGCGCGAGCAGTGCTTCTGCCGGGACTGGCACGGGTGCATCATGGCGCAGACCATCGTGGGCCTGGACCACGTGCAGCCGTACAAGTTCTCCGACTGCTCCAAGAATGATTACATCAACGAGCTCCGGATAGGCCAGGGCTTGTGCCTTCTCAACAAACCGAATGAGGTATGTACGTCTCATCTACTCGTATTAACTGAACTGGCTGAAAGCTAGAACTGGATGAAAAATAACTTTTAAAATTTGAAACAAACAAGTATGGATTGTGACATGCTCACTTATAATATGCTATATTTAGTGAAGAAACTATTATTTTACGATATGAAGTAAATATATTCTTAGAATAACGGCAATCATTTGTAAATACTTTCATCCGTTCATTTATGAAGCCACAGCAACACAATATCTTACGCAACCAAAACACTTCCCAGAAAAATATCAGTGTACAATTTATCGACGATCATCAAAAGAAACTCCGATCCTGTAATCGAACACTTCGAAACACGAATTCTTTCTATTTACACGTAATCAAAGGACTTGAATTACTTTCCAAATTGACTTCGACGTCGTCGGAATAAAATCGAGTCTGTTTTATTTATTCTCCTCCGGCCGCGCCAACTTTAACGCATTGCGAATCAGCTTGTCACCTGCAAGCTGTCGGGACAACTTTAAAACCATCGGCCGGGCGGCAAAGTTCGATGTCTGCGCTCATTCGCACTCCACTCTGCCCATTAACACGGCATAGTTCATTCGAATGCAAAACAGATTTCCACGTCGAAAATTAATCAGGACCGCCGCATTGTTTGTCGTCGAGCGAGCTCCTTGCAGAGGCCCACTCCTTTAATAAAAGTTATGGTAATACGGGCTGCCCGCGCACAGAATTATCTCTTCGTTTGCGAATATATAATAACAGGAGCGGGCGTCCGGGCGGTTTATTGGAATAAATTTACATATCGCCGGATGATAATGCAGCGCCTCCACTCAGGCTTCGATTTGGCAGGTTTACATATTTATCGAGAGATGATTGTGTCGGTACGAGTGCTTTATTTTTCTCCGTTTCAATTGGGCGGTCCCTCCGCGCTCGCGGCGGGTCAAGGCTGATATCTCAATTGGAGCGTTATTTTCGATTGCAAGATAAATTCTAACGAATATAACATCGGCTAAAGTGCCGTTTCAGACATTTTCTTGCTAGTCGTTTGCAAAGAGAATTCCTAATCGGCGTCGGTACATAAACGCGAACGAACACAAGCGTCAATATTGAAACAAACTGGTATACGAGCTATATGAAACCACTGCAAATTCAACAGACAAATACGTTTAGAGATTTATAACTTTGCCAAGTTTTCAAATTAAATATTTTAAGCTGCTACTAACTCTGAAGGCCGAAATCAAAGAAATTATAGTCTCGGCTCTCCTGAAGTTCATCTTATTCTCATTAAACCGTGTCAGGATAAATGGTTGCGCGACACAGTGTAATTGCTCCTTAACTCACAGGATATAAATATTTAAGATTTATGTTGCGACATACCATCTTACCACCTTTACATATGAGTACAACAATTTGTTAACCTGTTCTTCTTGTCACCAGCTGGTGGTCCACCGCCAGTGCGGCAACGGGCGGCTGGACGAGGGCGAGGAATGTGACTGCGGGACCATAGAGGAGTGCCACAACTCGAACCCTTGCTGCGATCCCATCACGTGTCGGCTGACCAAGGAGGCACAATGCGCTTCTGGCGATTGCTGCGAACGATGCCAGGTCAGTATTGATCTTTAACACACCGTACGTAGCTGTGTATGGAATTGCCATCATCCACAAAGGTGTCAGCTTCAGCAGCCCGGCAGTCGACAATTGTGTGTATTTTGAAAGCTAGTCAAACTCTCTTAGCAACACACACGCGAAAATTAGTTAGAGTTGATGACGATGGTAGTAGTTACAGTTTTTTTTCAGTATGGAGGATCCTCTCTATACCTTTTTTATTTCAATAAATATACATAAAATTATCAAACTAAGATGCTGGTTGGAATGCCTTACAAATCATCTGTGTAGTCTTGTGTACTGGAGTACCTTTAAACGAGTACAAAAAACTTTGATATTTTAAAATACAAATGGCATTGCTTTGATGCGGCTGTAACTTAATATTATTATACTCGTACATGCCAAACAGCTGCAGAATGTAAGCTCCTTCTTGTTCCGTTAGAACTTAGTACTTTATTGTTATGAAACTAGGCGACCTGTCGCGCGATGTTTTCTGGCCTGGCATGTGACGTTAAATTAATGTATATACGCCTTCCTTCGACATTGTAGCCGAGTGCCTGAGAGTTTCACTCAAATTAGGACGCTATTTCTGGTGTTTGTATTTATGAAGGCGTGAGCTAATTAGGATTGCTGCCTGCTGGGCGGTTTCTTGTCAAACATGGCTTTCATTTTATTACGAGTACATATTATAATATTCCTAAGTTACATATTTTTGGTACTGTAGAAGTGACGTTGGCAACGGTGATTGCGCCCAATTACTAGTTTAGACTTAATTCCTTCATTCATTTGCTTTATTGAGCTTAAAGCCCACGGTGATCCCAAACTTTATTCTATAAACCATAACTGGGCCAATCAACTCTTTAACCGACACTTTGGGCGTCTCCTGCGTAACCAAAATTGTCTCTAGCGTTACCAAAAAATCGCACTTCCAACAAGATATTTCAGGGTTTAATAGGTTGAACTTACGTAGGATGGCATGCATTCATGTACACGCCGTCTATTAAATTACAGAAAAAACATGTTTACTTACAAAATCTGCAATTGTTTGAAAAATGTCGCGGACAGATTAGTCTGGGTAAAAAAATTCATTGGCCCAACTACGAGTACTTACTTGATACTTTATTGAGAAGACTACAGATATGTCGAAGCACAATTAATTCATTTACTTATCTTATCGCACTTTGCCAAACGTAAGTAATTTTTTTTCACCAGTTTTCATGTTCAGTCAAAACAGCTAAAATCTCTTTCACAGCTCAAACCCCGTGGCGTGACCTGCCGAGACGCAGCCAATGAATGCGACATAGAAGAAACCTGTACTGGGCTTACTGGCGTCTGCCCACCCGACGCCTACAGGAAAAACGGAGAGCCCTGCGAAGACGGCAAAGGCTACTGTTTTGCTGGCTCTTGCCCAACCCTGGCGTCCCAGTGCTCTAACATCTGGGGACCGGGAACCCAGGGTGCGGATAAGGAGTGCTTCGAGCAGTTCAATTCTAAAGGAGCCGTGACGGGCCACTGCGGAAAAGACAGCAACGGATACATCAAGTGTGAAATGGAGTGAGTATGAAGGGGTTAAATTAAATTCTTCTTGGGACAGCTATCCTGCTCTTGCCTTCCAGTGCACCAAAATCAGTGGATAGGCAACCTAAAACATGGAAAAACAGAGCTTCGGGAAGTTTAACCCAAAGGAGCCGAGACAAGTCACTGCTGGTAATCAGTAAGTATGAATAGGTTAAAGAAAAATCTGTGGGAACAGCTCCCTTCTTTCTTCTTTTTCGCACCCTTTCCTTTCAGTGCTCCAACATCTGTAGATAAGATAAGATTGCTTCGAGCAGTGAAAATTGGAAAGGAGTCTTGACAGTTCACTGCGAGAAGGACGGCAACGGATATATCAAGTGTGAGATGGAATAAGTGGGTTAAGGGAAAATCTTTTAGGACAGCTATCCCATCCTTGCTTTACAGTTTTACAACATTTAGAATCAGGCAACAAGGACAAAGGGTACTTGGAGCAGTTCAACTCTACTAACAGTCTACGATAGGAAAAACAGTAACTAATATAATGTACATACATCCAGTGCGGCATGGAGTGTATCAGCGAATTACAAATTCGTTTGAATTTTACCTATCGACGCACCTTGTTTGTAGTCCAATCTAGATTTCATTTATTTCAAGCGAATTTGTAGTTCCGATAAAATTGAATTCAGTTTATTTTTCTCAGTATGAATAACTGTAAATCATATAGGTCAATAACCAACTTACGTCAGTTAAAATATCATGAATCGTTAGTAAAAGTACAATTTGTGACAGGAACGTGAAATGTGGCTCACTCCAGTGCCAGCTCGGCAACCGGTACCCGGTTGTGGTTGGCATGGACGAGTACTACACCCGGACTGTTATTACCATCAAGGGCACTGAATATGAATGCAAGTAAGTCAACAGCTGGTATGACTGTTTATCATGAGACTATATTCTCCATCAAAGCCATAGATTCACTTTATCAGGATCCGTTTCGACCTTAACGTAATCAAGCTGGAAAAGTTAAAAACTCCCAACATTTGTCATTTGAAGTCTGTCTTAATCTATTTTTGGGATACTTAGTTGAGAACAATCTCGATTAAAACTGGCTATCGGTTAAAAACCACATCAAAACTGATCCACCCGTTTGAAAGCTATGAGTACAAAGAGACCACAAAGAGATAGATAGAAGTGGCAAACTTATATGCCATCTCTCTAACTGCGTCGGGGCTTAAAAAGAATATAATTACCATTAATTAAAGCCAGAATGTAAGTACTACCTTGATTAACTTGTAAACGATTTTTATGGGTAAACAAAGATACACGCTTCGCAGAGTAGCAGGATTGGTTAGCAATTGGTTTTAATTCATGTACATATTCATCGATTTAGGTAACGCAGTTGAAAAGCTTTAGGGCCTTACCAAATTCAGTAGCTCGACTTATTTTACTCAAACATCAAGATCTGAACTCACTCTGACCCTCAACGTTTCAGAGCAACCACCGGTCTTCCGGACCACCCCGAGATCAGCCCGCTGGGGCTGGTCAACGACGGCACTCCCTGCGGCGACAACCTCGTCTGCGTCAACCAAACCTGCACCTCCATCTTCCCCTACATCGACCACACCAAGTGTCCCATCGGGCACAACAACAACGAGTGCTCTGGCAAAGGGGTCAGTGTTTTTTTGTATTACTGATATTTTTTAGCTCCAACTAGTCCTCGATAGATGAGTTTATGTCGATTTTACCAGGTAATTATTGTACCCTCTCATTCGAAATTCAACAACATCGTAGTATGGATGTGATGACGCAAAAAGATTGCAAAGTGTAAATGAAACTTCTAAACCTAGCTATGGATCAAAACAATGCGGAACATCAATCACTACGTAACTTCGTTACACGAGACGTTTGAAAAGCAAAAATTGAATAAAACGCGGCCGCTGGCGGCACTCAAACTATTAAAAAGTCACTTTTTGTAACTAAACTGTATAGCGGTTCCAAGGCACTCCATGTCACAGTGCAAGGCAACCAAAGTACACCTTGTAGCCACAAGGATACCATTGAAACTTCGATGGGAATGAAAACTGAAGCCTTACTAAAGCATCTGCGGCATAAGTGTTGGACAATTGAAATGGAAAATAGACACTTGCAAGTTCCTGCAGGAAACTAAAGCTAGTCTATGCAGTTTGTTTAAGGATGCTATGGCACAGCGGTCAGACTTTGCCGGGCTCTTGTGGTTTAGAAACGGGCTTACTGCATGTGGGCACCTGAAGTTAGAAAGGACTTAACTATTTTGTTTGAGTAGACAACAACACTGCATGTTAAGTGCTGCTGTTTGTAAGCTAGGAGGAAATTATCGTGAGTATGTGGATGATATGCTTGATTTTACACTGCCAGAGATGTAGCTTTAATACGTTTCTCATTCTGATATAAGTAAATTAATCTCATAATCTGCAGCTGATTCTCTAAAACAAGTAGGTAACTCTCGGCTTTTGTTCATTTACCTGAACTCCCTTAGCTAAGGAAATAATAACTGCTAAACAAATAGCACTTCCATTTACATCAGATATTTTTTCTGAAATCTGACATTCACAGGGTTTAATTAAAAAATATTTGCAATAACGGTAAACAATGAAATTCTACCGTTAAATATTCCATTACAAGAGGAAGGTACTGGGTGTACCCGTTTCATTCGGTTAACAATTTGTACACAAATTCGGATAAATAAAGAGCAGTGCTCAGTCATGTCAAAATTTGCGCAATAATTAATTAAATAATGAGGTGCTTGTGTAGTGTGACGTGACGAGGGTAGAATTCGTTACGGTTTAGTAAAATGTGATATTTCATTGGTGTTTATTGCTGAAGATTTTATTTTTGCTGACTGAATTCTTCTTTATTAATTTCTTGTTCTCTTGTTGTGCACTTATGTATATAAAGTTTACTGTACAAAACTAAAGAAACAAAATTGGCAAATGTTTACAAAGGTACACTAAATAGCTAAAGGTAGATATTTAAAGGTAGATATTTATTACATTCACTCATAAAAAGTTTTCCTTCAATATTGAACTTATGATAAAGCAAACTTGATGTCAAATGTCCGATTGTAGTTAGGATCTATTTGTTTTATGATTTAGTATGTGGTTGACTTGGTAATATAATATAAAGACATATATCAAAAATGTATAGCTAAATCTAAAGTTAAATGCAGTTTTACATATCTAGTAGATATTTATCCAGGAAACGCGACTAATGTACAGTCACCAGCATCAATATCTGACACAACAAGCGTGCATAAATATATCTGATACGACTTTATTTCTAGGCCCGGAAGGACTTGTCAGATATTTTTGCACGCTCCGCTGTGGCTGATATCAATGCTGGTGACTATACATATTAATTAGCGTGTGTATAAAACAAGCGCCCTTGTATACCAGACTAATTCCAGGACTACCTCATATTTGGCATCCGCCGCAATAGTCGGTAATTGGAAAACACGTTTTCTGGTATTTAATGGCCACAAATTCCAGCGAAAATACACAATTGCGTTAGTCTAAAATTTTCCAAGCAAATCAACGAATTGTTTTATCGTGTACGATAATTACGGTGGAGTGACAATATCAAGGCAATGTATGTATACCAGCGCCGGCTCTAGCCCTTAATCAAGGTAGAGCGAGATTATCTACACAATTTCTGCTCATCTTAAAAGGCGAGTACTGCCTTTTCGCAACGTAACGTTTGGCAACCTGTTTCATTTCGCAACTTTTCATTTCGCAAACTCTAAAACTGTAAATATTTCAGGATTTATTTCAGGGCCATCGTGTAGAACCCTTTAGGTTAGGTTAGGTTAGTTTTATAAAAATCCTGAAATATATACAGTTTCAGAAATATTAAACAGTTGGGAAATGAAAAGTTGCGAAATGAAACAGGTTGCCAAACGTTATTCGCCGAATCATTAGTAAACCCTTAAAAGGCGCCAACAAAATTTTATTTTGCACTAGAAACTTCGCTTCTTGCCATTTGGTGCCTAGAGTGGCCGCTCCTCTTGCTGTAACCCAGCGCCGGCGCTGATTATAATGTTCCGTGACACTTGTTGTGTCCTAAGTTACGTCAGCAAAGTAGGTACCTTTCATTTCCCCTTGTAGGTACTATTGCTAACTTTATTCATGTTATTTTGTTTTTTGAATTTTATTTGACATCTCTACCAAACTCAGAAACTTTATTTCCCGATTTTTGTATTTTTACGGACGGTTTTTCTGTTAACAATAAGTTTATATTTTTTTAATTACATTAAAACTAGAACACATGAAGAAAACAGAAAAATATGGCTTGTACCAAGAATGGAACCCGGTTCATCATCTATCAGTGGTGTTTCTCCTAGATTCTTTAACACAAGCAATAAAATTAATTAATACCTACCTTTCAGATTTTTCAATGTTTCAACTCCAGTTTCGGTATAATTGGAACGAAAAACTGAAATTTCTACATCACCAACTTTGTTTGTAAACATTTGGGTAATATTTTAGAGTGACTTATAAATAGAATCCATTTAGTTAGTTTCGGATTCGTTGGTCTGATTAATGCTGTCTGAAACGTAATCAGGGAATTGATCCGGGGCGAGGTAAAACAATCCCCTAATTCTGCCCGGGATAATATATAATTGGGCCATGCCTGTTCGGACGTCACTAATTATAAGTTCTCAAGCTGCCTTTTTATTGTATTTTGAGTCACAGACGTGAGCGATAACACTAACTGTCAAATCGACATGTCCAGTACATGATGATGTCCTCCTGAGTCTCGATTTTCTAACTAATGTAATGCTTAAGATCTAAATGAGAGCTAGTAAGTTTAGTAACTCGTTTATAAAATATTTAAAGTTCTTTATTCACTGAATAATTTCAACTCTATGTTTTTGCTAGGTATCATTAAAGTTTTTTTCTTCATGTCATGAAGTACGCTAGACCCACGCAAATATTTGATACATACGAAGTCCATTTAATTATGTAGCATGAATCACGAGTTAATAATTAAGTAGTTTTTTTTCTTCATGTCATGAAGTACGCTAGACCCACGCAAATATTTGATACATACGAAGTCCATTTAATTATGTAGCATGAATCACGAGTTAATAATTAGAGTATTGTAATACCTAAAAATTGAGAAGATTAAACCCCATTTATACAGCAGCAGTTTTTAAAGTACTTTCAGTCTAATCTACATTATATTTAGTTCTTAATGTTACTTTAATGTTTCTTGTTAATTTATTAAACAACTCACAATTTACGATTTTGAAGTGAATCATGTCTTACGTAAATAAAAAAAACATTATTAAATTATTTTTTTATTTGTAACCGTTATCCGTTGGTCGCTTACGCCGAAGCCGCTCTGCGCAGTCCCGTGACTTATAAACTTTGATAATTAGCCTCACGCATTGAATTTCGAATAGACTCACCCAACGTAGTGTTTTCAATGTGGTTGTTATTTACCATTAAATATAATTATGATGTTTGTGTATAACTCCCATCGTTCTGACTCCGAGTAAGTACCTATTGAGTGGTGCGTCTAGAAATTTTTACGTTGAAGTTCTTAACAATCGTCTAACAACTCTTGAAAGTTGGTTCGGCCAATATTTTTATTCGAGCTCTCACTATTTTTATATTGATCAAGTTATTTTACAATATAAGTAGATATTTTTAATAGACAATGTTTAGAAATGCTTCTGAAAACATTTTCACTAATGAAATCGAGTACTCGTACCTAAGCATAGTTAAATTATTAATTGATTCAGGCGTTACTTTGCGGAAATCCATATCAATGAACTGAAACAATGAGGGCTATCGCGAATGAATTCGCCGCTAGAGGCGCTAGTGTAGCGTGAGGTCTCCGAAATGTCAAATCTCATAGTGTTTGGGTGAGCTACGCGGGTTTATTTATAATAAGAAATTTTTTGTGAATATTTTGCATAACCTGAAATTAATTATGGTAATTATGCGTTACGGGGCAATGAATGTCTGTGTTTTGAGACAGTTTTGTCTTTCGGAAACTTTTGTCCTCCCTTTTTTTCCGAACAAAACGGGACTTAGCAACACTGTGGTTGCTGGATACTTTTATGGTACGGTTTTAAGGTGTTTTAAATATGATTTTAATCTAAACTTTGTTTTAACGCCCGTAATAACACTCTGAAAGCCACACTTAAAAACCTCACGCAACAGTGCGCCATCTAGTGAGACAAAAAACGATAGCCCTCATTACTTTGCTCACCCGCGAGCCCGCGACCCTTATAATAGCTACGTTTATCCAAAAATGTGTGTTCATGCAGTTCCACCACCACACTGTAAGAACACACACAAATCACACAAACCCATCTATTACCACCACCACACTAAACTGACGCGTTTCAAACTCAACCAGAGCTCGTCGTTAGAGCAACACAACCGTTTACCAATCACCAAACTACCAGATGTTAGACTCACATTACCTAATCCAATAGATCATAGTATGATTCTTTTAAAACTGAAAAACTTTTCAAAGCAATAAGAACTATAATGGCGGGCAGTATCATTGCTAAAGCCAGTTGACGTGAAAATTTATAATTAAATTAAATTAATGACATTTGAAGCATTCTCACCTCCGTAGTTCACACCAGCGTGCATTATAACAGTCTAACGAGCTCGCCAAACTTGCAGCGCCATCAATTTTGCCCAACTCGCTCCTAGATAATCCTAGTCACAGTAGCTGTTATTAGTTCAGTAGTTTAGCGATGATTTATAAATATTTTTCACTTCTCATTCTCTAAAAGTATGTCAACGCCTCACGAAGCGGGAATAAAACGCATCATTTAATCCCAAGCGAATTAAAACTTTTTTTTTATTTATTCAGATTCATATTAAATTACACACATTTGTGCTCGGATTATAAGAAACATGCAAGTTTTTATCAAAATCAAATCGCTCCTACCATTGTTATTCATTACAGATCAATAACGATAACATTCCGTCTATAATGAGTAGGTAAACTTTAAATACTACGAAAAATTAAGCCAACTAAAAGAATACTGCAATAGAAACGCTGTTTTGATAGCTCACACTACCTACTTAAAACACTAAAAGCACATCATGATTATTTTTAGTTGATTTATGTACACAAACGATCAATTGTTTTCAAACTGTGGACTGTGATCTCGGCACTAGTTCAATTTGTAATAGTTTAATCTGATGCGATTCGATTCAGTCAGCGAATTAGTTCCCATGTCACAGACTTCGACGAGATTTGATTCACGGTATTAAATCCTAAGTTAGGCGCTGAACTCTTCGTGCTAAACTTAGATCACAATTTCCATGTAACGTTCATTGAATGAGAATCCACACGGCACGTTCCCAGTTATTAAATTTCTTGTATCGTTTGCTTTAATGTTTTAACGCGATGGACGGTAGATCTGGTTAAAACCGCGGGTCCATGGTGGATGCAGGCCGTTTCCAACCAAAGCAACTGGAGATTTCTGGGGGTGGTCTTTGTCCAAAAGTCAAGTGGACTTCCTACGGTTGGTAATGATGACTACGATGATAAACGTTCGCTTTCATGAAATTCTTTAAGAATCAAAGCGTAAACGAATTTTTTTTTTAAATGGCTTCCAAAAGTTGTTGGCAGTCTCAACTTTTGAATGTGCAGTCTTTTATGAATAATAGGACAGACTAATAATAAGGCTTGAGACATTCATAGAATATTTAGCCGTATATTTACTTTAAAAATAAATAATTAAATGAAAATAAAATAAATATTTAAGGAGGGCTCCTATACAACAAATCTGTTTTTTGCTAATGTCTAATGTTGTATAGATAATTGGCTGGATTTTTTTTACGTTATCATTATTCTTCGCTGATGGCTGCCTCATTTTAACTTCTGCTAAGCTAAGATGCCAAGATTATACTGGCCCATGCACTGTGCTTGCTCTGACGGATCTAGAGGAGAAGACCAGCTTTTGGGCAGACGAGAAGGTTATCCGCACTTCCATTCTAACATTGTGCTGTTTTTTTTTTTAAATCAACTCTTTTAAAGAAATTTACATGTTTTCCCTTTTACAATAGTTCTTTTACATTTCAATCACTAAACCCATCAGAATCGCTTGTCAATATGGTAACTTAAATCGAAAACCCGACTTTTCACTACAACTGTTTCGTGCAACTGCGAAACAAACTTTCTAATTGCTTTCTAAATACAAACGTCAAAATAAATTCGATCAACGAAATTTCTGACTAACAAAGTTTCCACAATCCCGCCCGTAAAGTATTACCTCATACCTAAGCTGAGTCTCGTAACTATACATAGTTGAGGTGACCCCAACCTCTAGCTTTGACCGAGACGCGTCGGAATGTATTGATTATTTGTTTTGTTTTACGTCAACTTTTCCTTAAATTAACCTTTAGAGAAAAGGGTTATTCTGAATCTGTTGTCATGGCCATAAAGCGCGAATTAATATCAGTAAAGTCGCGTGTAGATAAATTTGAGCGCCACAATCGCTCATCCACTTCAGCTGCTGGCTGTAGGCACGTACGCTGTTCAACGTGTAGCAAATATCTTCTAATACCTTTAAACGTGCAATTTTCGTTTATTTACTCTCTTGTACTTAAAGAAATTTACTTACATGTTTTAACTTGTACAATAGTTCTTTTACATTTCATTTTTGTAAACGGTTTTAACGATTTTGAAGAATGCCTTAGAGGTTTTCGAGGGTGAACAATCAATCAAGCTTAGTCGTATCTCTGCAGATACGCGTGGTTTCGAGGTTTAGACCGAACAAACTCCGTTGCCCAGGTAATAGGGATTAAAATATGAAACTACCGTGAGACTCACTCATATTAAATTATATTGTAACGGATAACTCACGTCTTAAACCGAGTTTAGCTCGACATGTTTCGGGCTATTTCGTAGCCCTTCTTCTCAGGAGCACGCGAACGCGACTCGGCGGCTGCCGCAACACGCACACTACGCGCCACCGCTCTGCTCGCGCGACTGCCCGACGAAGCTAACACCGGCGCACAACTACCCGCATTTTTATCGTCATTTTTATTGTCAATGTCTAATGTAGGATAGCAGAGGATAGCACACAACACTAACAACATCGCTTCACACCAACCGATGACGCAACACGAGTATTTAAAACCTGTTTTCCAACTCGGGGGTACCGACCAACCGCAATGCGTCAAATCCGAATCCATTGAATGCTCGGCCACAGCAGAGCCCCTGTCGTCCTGTTTCCTCATACTACGTATGTGCTCCGATACCCTAGTAGACACGTTACGACCAGTCTCACCGATATAGCTCTTGCTACATGAACACGGAATCATGTATACCCCGGAGCCACTCAGGGGCTCCTTATCCTTCGGCGATCGCACCAACTGTCTAAGCTGCATATGAGGACGGAAAATCGACTTGATGCTATATCTTCGGCGTAACAAGTGCCCGATTTTATCCGTTATCCCCTTAATGAATGGTAAATATACTGGAAGCCTCTCAGCTCCCACTGGCCTTTGACGAGCCGACACGTCCGCCACACGGTTGCACTGCCTCCAGTTGTACCCATTGCTTTCCAAAACTTGTCTCACATGACCCAGTTCACGATCCACAAATGTCGAAACATGTCGATCTAAACTCGGTTTAAGACGTAAGTTATCCGTTACAATATCATTTAATAGGGATTAACTTAAGAAGACTTGACAGTTCAAACCAAAGCTAGCTAAAAAGTGGCTTTAAAAATGTTCGCGCGAATATCGCAAAAGTTATATTATTGTAATAATCTATGTGTGTGTGTGTGTGTGTGTGTGTGTGTGTGTGTGTGTGTGTGTGTGTGTGTGTGTGTGTGTGTGTGTGTGTGTGTGAATTACCTAAATGACATTATAATTATTATATTGTGTCAATCTGTCTTATATATACAATCAAAGATCCAACAATATTGCTTCTTGATAAACAGTTCTCCTTGTTTGTCGTCGAATTATGAGCTCACATCAGATCGACAGCCGGAAATTGCGTGTTCGAAAACATATGAAAACTTTAATTAAATACGAAAACTACAGGGCCCGACGTTAATTAATCCGAAACTTCAAGTTTTAAATTAACTTGAACTGAAGTGGATAATTGGCCGCTATCAAAATTTCATGAAAAACAAACAATTGCATACCTATACAAACAACTAAATTGATTTTGTTTCAAACAAATTATTAGTAGCTTAAGTTATCCTATCCTACTAATATTATAAATGCGAAAGTTTGTGAGTGGGTGAGTATGTTTGTCACTCCTTCACGCTGAAACGGCTGAACGGATTTAAATGAAATTTGGTATGTAGATAGCTGGACATCTGGAATAAATAATTTATATCATTTGAAAGAATTTATTTGCTCACCCGCGACCCTACGATAACTTAGCTTACCTATAGCTAAGATATGCGTGTTCATGCAGTTCCTCCACCTCCATACTGTAAGAACACACATAAATCACACAAACCCATCCATCACCACCACCATAATAAAATGACGCGTTTCGAACTCAACCAGAGCTCATCTTCAGAGCAACAGAACCGTTACACCATAGTACCAGATGTTAGACTAATAAACCACAACAATCGTGACGTGTGCTCCCTTAGTTAAGTACCCACAACATATTAATAAATTTTAGTCGCCATAAAACTACCTTGAATTTAGGCGTTTTGTTAATCCTAACTTTTATTGCTGAAATTATAGACCCTAGCCGTAGCAAGGGAGAGCTTAGCTATCGTAAGGTCGCGGGTGAGCAGCAAAGAAATTATTTTAGTTCATTGATCTGGAATAAAACATATGCTACTTTTTATTCAGATATTCCCACGAAATAGGGATAAAATCTCGAAACAACAACCGCTTAGAGTCAGGAAATTTGTCATGATTGCTTTGAATGTAACGTTAATAAAAACCACGATTTAATTTTCGGGAATTCCCACGGAAATTTTAAAAATCCCGGAATTTCGATTCAGTTGCTTGATCTAACGATTTACGTGTGCGAAGTTTAGATGTGCGAAGCCGCAGGTAATCACTAGTATATCTATCATCATCATCCCAGCCTATATACGTCCCACTGCTGGGCACAGGCCTCCTCTCAGAACAAGAGGCCTTGGGCCATAGTTCCCACGCGAGCCCAGTGCGGATTGGGAACTTCGCACGCACCATTGAATCGTTTGTGCAGGTTTCCTCAGGATGTTTTCCTTCACCGCAATGCTCGTGGTAAATTTCAAATGTAATTCCGCACATGAATTTCGAAAAACTCAGAGGTGCGAGCCGGGGTTCGAACCCACGACCCTCTGCTTGAGAGGCGATAGGTCAAACCACTAGGCCACCACGGCTTCAGTATATCTATAGTTACCTATAATAGAACAGCGTACCGGACTGTTCCAATGAGAGATAACGCACAGCCTAAATTACTGAAGTTAAAGACTTGCAAAGCAGACATATTCTTTGAGGATCATAGAGCTGCACGGAGAAGCGATTTTTGGAATTCTTTAGTTATTTAAGTAGTAATTAGTTAACTAAGAGAGCGAAATTTCAGACAAAAGCCAGTGAAATGTATTTTAATATCTATCGTCTTAAGTTTTAAATATTCCACTTCATTCTGAATGTCACTATAGGTCGGTTAAACTATGATCAAAACGTCGAAATAAAATAGGGTCAGGCAGACGTAGGGAAATATTTATTTCAAATCTAGATATATCATCATTACTAAAAATGATGAATAAAGATTTCGACATCACTATGTAGTTCCAAAAAAAAACATTGTGAACATAGAATATTCTGAAATGAAATGAAATGAAAATTTATTGCGTATGATTTAAGGTTTTGGATTGCAGTTACATAATGCTTAAACGTAAGTTTCACTTAACCCTACCTTTACAGGTGTACACGCAGTTAAAAATTTAATCTAAAATTAAGATAGAATAAATCACATGTTCTACTACTATTCTTCCGTCAATAATGTACCCCCATTGTTTTGCCGTGCCTGGTCCCATCTAACCACCTCTCGTCTCCATTTCCAGCTGTGTTCCAACGCCAACAAATGCGTGTGCTCGCGAGGCTGGACCGGCCCCGACTGCTCGCAGACCGACATTCTCCCCCCCACACCCACCGCTTGGGTGCCCGACAATGCCACCAAGGCAGCTTACAACATGACCAAGAAGGAAACACCGTATGGTGAGTCGATGCTGGTTCGCCACCGGACACTAATTAGTTATTTATGTGGCTGGTGCATAATGAGAGGCATTAAAGTACGAGTGTGGTTTCATGAAACGAGCCGAAGGCGAGTTTCATAATAAGATCACACGAGTGTTTTAATGCCTAATTGTGTATAGCCGCATACATAACTTTATCTACATGCATATCATAAGTTTTCTATAATATGTACAGATATGCATTGTTAAAAAAAGTATTACCGATACTTTAATGTAAACATTAAGATGCACCCGCAGATACCAGGTTTCTTAATAAAGGCCATTTGATAGTCGTTTCTGAACATATAATAGGGAAGTTATGATATGCATGTAGATAAAGATATTATATAAGTACCTAAGTAATACGATGAAAGATATAATAAAGTGTAAAAATTTGATGACCATTGCCGCGGGGTTTTAACCACGTCATATGGTTAAAATATATTTATAAACCTACCCTAGTAGCCTGAAATGTTGCTTATCGGCTACTAATACTTTTCGAAGAGAGAGACTGTGTTCACAAAATGAAAGCAAAATATCACAATTCAATTTTAATTCATACTTATTCAAGAAACAACCTAGAGTAATCAAGCCGCAGAGTAGTTTAAATAAATAGGGTTGAAAAAATTACATTACTTAATCTCTACTAGATGTTTTTTCCTTTTTACTTGTGACCTCAGTTTACCCGGCAACTTATAAAAATGTTTTTCTTGATTCATGGGTAGAACGGACGTGAAAATGTGTTGATAATTCATTTGACCTAGCAAACTGATATTGTAATTAATTAAACAACGGAGCATCACATAAATAATCAGCCCACTATTCACGTTAAACTTTAAGAAGATATTTTCAAAATATTAGTACCTACCTTTAATCTTCGCTCCTCAATGATGTTCAAGAGTGATACTCTAATTTGTGTTACTAATTTTTATGATTTCAGGTGTCATTGTTATATCTATTAATATTCCCCCTACTAACATTATATAAGTATCTTACTCAATTGGCCAAATAAATCCGAGCACTGCTTTCTAAATTCAAAATCGTGTCCAATTCAAATGCAACATGTTTCAAATAAGTACGGTTGTGACTGGGGAATGCAAAACTGTTTCACCGAAAAACTTGATGTAATCGTCTGTTCAGATCAGAATACAGACTTTCAATGAGGGTTTCTTGACAGGTGAAATATCGCTAGATGGCGATAGTATCGTGTGGTCTGTGGGCATTAGAGCGTTTTCACATTATCCGATCCGATATCGGTATCGGACGACGATACGATATCGGGGCAAGTAAAATGTATCAAATATGTACCTGTCTTTCACATTGTCCGGCCCGATATCAGATATCGGAGCCGATACCGATACGTTGGCGGCTCCATCTGACGCCCGGGGGCTGTCGGACGATAATATTTGTATGTGTGCTATGCGTGTATATAAACTGTCTCTATGTGCGCAGAGCCCGATACATGGCAGCCATTTTGAGCCGGCCGTATCGGAACGATTTTGTCGGAAATATGTGAAAACAGCACATGGTGTTAGCTATTGGGTGTCGTCCATCGTCGTCCAATACCGATTCTCTTACAGTCGTTGAGTCATTTAGTTTTTTAACCAATCACAAACTTAACACAAACGTCATAGTTATCGAATGGATCTCACGGCACTAGCGCCAACCAGCGTGTCACAAAACAGTTATTTATCAGATTTCAACTAAAAGTTTAAGGGGCTGTTTCACCATCCATTGATTAGTGTTAACTGGCGGTTAAGTGTGATGCCGTCTCTATTTGTTTTGTTCGAATAGACGGAGACGGCATCAAATTTAACCGTCGGTTAACGCTAATCAATGGATGGTGAAACAGCCCCTAAATATGATATTCTTCAGCTAGAAGAGTATCTTAAAAACAAATGTTTCAACATTTGGGACATCATTTAATTCCTGTATATTTCTAAAAATTAGCTTAATGCGAGCTTCGAAATTCAAAATACTAGCACAGAGATCTACATATGTGTATATAATGTGTTCATACATATTGTTGGTATTTAAATTAAAGATTTCTTTTCATGTCATGAATTCATGGAGACATAAATTTGAGCTTTTGACTGGCTTCGAAAATGTCCGGTTTTTTGCATTCCCTAAACGTGCAAGTAGAGGGCATTGCTCGGAGGGCTCAAGCGGGCGGCGCCGGCGTATTAACGCGCGGGGCCACTTCTTGCAGGTGAGCACAAGGGGAATAAGATGAGCACCATGAACATGGTCATATTGTTGCTCGCGGTCGTGCTGTCCGTGTTCGTGGGGTTTGCGTGGATGGCGTACTGCTTCAGAAGGTAACGGCCGGTAACTCGGTGTTGTTGCACTGTCTCTGTCGCTCGTGCCTGCCCTGTCGTGTCGTACGTTTCGTGTGTTGTTCGCCGACCGCGAGCGCCGGCGCCGCCCGCCGCCGGCGCGCCGCGTCGCCCACGCGACCCGGCCCGCCGACCACCCGGCCCACTGGCCCATCAGCCCGCCGGCCCCCGGCCCACTGGCCCTAAGGCCTGCCGGCCCCCCGGCTCACACTTACCCCCTTCTCTTTGGGCGCAGAGAACTACCACGGATCGAACACGGTGTTCCTCGTGGCGGTGCTAATGTCTGTGGTAGGGGGGGTATTCATAGTATTTGCCCTGAGCGCTCTCTGCTACAGGTCAGTCGTAGTACACAAAAACTTCTCCCTGTGCCTAAGGTTAGTGAGCAGAAAACAGACCAAAGGTAGTCTTTAAGAAGAAATTTAAATCGTCACCTTCGTATACTTGTATGTTTATTTTAGAAGTTAGCGTTGGTGTTTCTGTTCATTTTTACATCGGCCGATTGGTTTTATTTATTTTCTTGGACAGTTTTTATGTCGTTTACGTTGTGGTCGTAGAGCTAGAGTTGGCGGGTGGCGCGTCGAGGCGGCGCGGCCGCAGTCGGCGCGCCACAACTGCATTTGATCTGTGGTTCTGTGTCCGCGCCGGCGGCCGGACCGCGTCGCCCGCGCCGCGACACACACACACCCGCGACACACACACACACGCGCCACTCGCCGAGTGCGAGGTCTCGCCGTCCGGCCGCCTCGCTGCATGCCGACAAGGCTTTCCTCGTTGTACTCGAGCGACACCTTCTCGACTCAAACCCTTAAGATTCTGGGCTCTTGGATGTATGCATTGGCTTATGTGAACTGTGACTCGTTTTCGTTTCCTTTCTTGGTCGCGATTGCGTCTATATCTTCCGATATCAGCGCCGTCATGCCACCCTCCGCGCTAACGTATACCTAACTCATGTGCCGTTCTAACACTTGAACGCAGTTACAGAGACGGATCACAAGCGTGACGTCCCTGCAGCGGATGGTGCGTGGCAGGTAACGAACGTAGTGCCACGCGAGGTACGTACCATTCGGTAGTCTATAAAGCAACGGCTGTGATCAATTGGCGAAGATATAGATCGCTCGACTCTATTGTCACCAATCACTACCACTACCACTAAAATCTATTAACTATTTGCACGAGAAGCGAATGTGCGATGCACGGATTCTTCTTTCAAGCCGCTGTCTATCTAGTTAGAAACGCCTAATGTTAATATAAGGAATCAATAGGATGTTTCCGGTAAACTTTTACATCTTCCATCATCTTTAATCTCATGAATATTAAAGACATTCTAAAATTAATTTGCATGCGAGAGACATCTCATTCATTCATTCAGTAATATAATTTTACTGGAAGGAACCTATTCATTTAAGCTAAGATCAATCTCTTGATATCTGTTTCCATGTAACATTAATTCCTATGAGGAATGAAACGAAAAATTAAATTAAATCCAAATCAAAAATTTATTTCAATGACTAAATATTGATTGAAATATCCAAAAGCACCAGTTTTTGCTCTCAAATCAGATATAAAAGACACATGACGAGGAACAGGCGATGGCGTAGCGGTACACACAAACCGATTTCACAAAAAGACATTTCTTTTTTTTTAACTATTACATCAGCTACTCCTAATCAGCTTAGCAACGATCAACTCCCGTTCCTCGTTGTATTCAATTCGATTCAAATTTTCAAATTCCGTCTGAAACGATGGCGCTATTCTCTCAATCTCGCTTTTGGTCCGAAACAATTCGATTCTTGTAAACGTAATCGATTGATCTGAGTGTGCGTTCCACGCCGCGCCCGCATCAGGAAAAAGAGCACGCTGCCGAAGTATGACCCTCCGTACGTGAAGAAGCCCAGCACTAAAAGCTTCGCGGCCGGCTCCACCACCAGCAACAACTCGCAGGAGGACATCTCCCTCGACGGCGGGAAAATGCACTCATTCAACAATACCTTCAGGTACCTACTTGACTCTTTCTGTTTACTTTTCTAATCCACCCACGTAATTCGTGTCTATTTACACTGTTTATTTCCCCCGACTTTTGACTTATACCCTGCATCTTTGTAATCCCAAATGATGTGTCTTATCCGGTCTTGCTTCGAGAACTTAAGCAGAATATCATTATCAGTGTATTTATTTTGTGTCCAAATTAAAATTTCATTTCCTCTTTTATCGGGTCTGGCCTCGACTAAACAGAAATCTCCTAAGGTACGTCGAAAGCTTGGCGCGAGGTAGTCTTGGAAGCGCCCCACCGCTCTGCAAAGTTTTTCTTGCGCACACGATTTTTGCTTTATACCAAACGCTTATGTGCCAATATGCTTGAAAATTTTCTGTGACGATGAGCAGAAATGTTGGTCCAGTACGCTGCAATCGATTTTCGGTGTGTTCCGAGTGTGACCGAGCACAATCACACAGTTAGGCGTTCAATAATACGCTTTGTTTCCACGCCTTACTTACTTAGATTTCAGTTGATTTACAATCTCTAGATTTTGAACTCTTGTTTGATTTTAGCCCACTTAAGGTTTGATAATTTGCACTTTATACATAGAACTCACTTTGTCATGTAGCGCTTGGCCTGCTTGTCGTCAAGTGCCAAAGAATTGTTCAAACAATAGACTAGACACTTGACCCATCGTTGAAATTCAAATTAATCTCCTATGATGGAGCAAAAGGAACACAATTCCGGGGCATCTTGGAGAGGCATCATATGTTTTTCTAGTAGCCAAGGCACAGATGTTTTGAAGCAGTCTCAACAAGTTCTGAATTTTCTCCCTAGCCGAGGGGACTCCCAGCGTGTTATCTTCAGACACGGGAATCACATGTCGGGACCTGGCAATACTAGTAGATATCCGTGAGTATCTACAATCAAAACCTACGAGACATTCCGGTGATAAAAGTCCTAATTCGATAAAATTTGGGCTTCGTGACCTCTATATCTTACCATCTTAATTTTAAGGGTCTTAAAATGCGCGTTAATGGTTTTTGTCATGATCCCTGCTTGTATTTGCGTAGTCAATCAGTCATCAGATCCATTGTACATGCCCACGCCATCGGGGCATGCTTTCATCTTGTCGATGACAGTTTATTTAGTAGCTATAGTTTTAAGTAGTTGGTTCTCGCTGAACGAGCCACGTTTTCAGTTTACCTTAGAATCCTATGCAACATAGCTGTGACGTTACGTCTGAGAATTTACTTTAATAGTTTTTCATGTACATTTGGATGGTAATACTTTAAATATAATGACCCGGATAACTCACGTCTTAAATCGAGTTTAGCTCGACATGTTTCGGGCTAATCCGTAGCCCTTCGTCTTCGGAGCAACGCGACTCAGCGGCTGCTGCAACACGCGCACTGCGCGCCGCCGCTCTGCTCGCGCGACTACCCGACGAAACTGACACCGGCACACAACTACCCGCGTTTTCATCATCATTACAACTGTCAAATGTAGGGTAGCACACAACACTAACAATATCGCTCTGTAAAGGTACGTTCACACACACCGATGACGCAGCACGAGTATTTAACACCGTTTTCCAACTCGGAGGTACCGTCCAACCACTATCCCGGTTGAAAATCGGCCGACGACTAATCTCGATGGCTTCACGCACTTTCCGCGGAATGAAAAATTTCTCTCTCGCAAGAACAGATACCTTATCAAATCTGATATAGTGCGTCGAATCCGAGTTCATTGAGTGCTCGGCCACAGCAGACCCCTTGTCGTCCTGTTTCCTCATACTGCGTATGTGCTCCGATACCCTTGTGGAAACGTTTCGTTTCGTAAAAGTGTGGAAGGGTATCGGAGCACATACGCAGTATGAGGAAACAGGACGACAAGGGGTCTGCTGTGGCCGAGCACTCAATGAACTCGGATTCGACGCACTATATCAGATTTGATAAGGTATCTGTTCTTGCGAGAGAGAAATTTTTCATTCCGCGGAAAGTGCGTGAAGCCATCGATAGTGGTTGGACGGTACCTCCGAGTTGGAAAACGGTGTTAAATACTCGTGCTGCGTCATCGGTGTGTGTGAACGTACCTTTACAGAGCGATATTGTTAGTGTTGTGTGCTACCCTACATTTGACAGTTGTAATGATGATGAAACGCGGGTAGTTGTGTGCCGGTGTCAGTTTCGTCGGGTAGTCGCGCGAGCAGAGCGGCGGCGCGCAGTGCGCGTGTTGCAGCAGCCGCTGAGTCGCGTTGCTCCGAAGACGAAGGGCTACGGATTAGCCCGAAACATGTCGAGCTAAACTCGATTTAAGACGTGAGTTATCCGGGTCATTATATTTAATATGAGTGAGTCTCACGGTAGTTTCATGTTCAAAATTACATTTGGATGGTAATACTTTAAATATAATGGAATGTTTGTCTATTTCAGAGACCATAAGCAAATGAAACGAGTACATTCGGGCAGTGAAGATGAACCTACGCATTCAGGTAACTATAACCCCTGCATTTTTAATTTGCCCACATCAATCAAAACTAAACTGTTACCTATTGGAGAAAATAAAAATAATCCTAATCTCATCATCAGTAAACGGTCAAAACAGAAAAAACCTCAAATAGTGATAGAAGCCTTTCTAAATCATGACATCGCTGGTTCCAGGTGAAGAAGACATAGCATTCATCGACGTGCAAACCAATTCGATGGCGAAGGTGCCAGAAAAGGGCATCTTGAAGAAACACGCGTACGGTGCCGTCGACGGCAAGGACAAGTGGGGTGACGACTCCCAGAGCGAGCATCTGGAAGCGGGGTCGCAGTCCGACGGACAGGAGCCCGGACCCGGCGCCGTCGCAGACATGGACTATAAATTCAAAGTAACTACGCTACAACTTTTGGCTGTTTGGTTGGAGATCGTATACTGTCCACATCGCGAAAACATTTTGCCCGAAAATGCTTTAAAAAACCTTTACAAAACGAAGGATTGAGTAGAGGCTCGAATAGTTCCCTTTTTCATTAGTACCGTATGTGAATGCATAGAGAATTTCAAACCAAACATAACTTCATATGTTTTTTTTTTCATCTATATAATCCAATACCTTTAAACGAGCAATTCTTGTGTGTATGTATAATCAGAATCTCGGAAACGGCTCCAACGATTTCGATGAAATTTGCTATGTGGGGGTTTTCGGGGATGACAAATCGATCTAGCTTGGTCTTATCTCTGGGAAAACGCTTATTATCGAGTTTTAGGCCGAGCAAAGCTCGGTCGCCCAGTTACTTTAAATTAGCTATCATTCGGTCATTACCTGGAATATTCAGAACTTTCATATTGACTAACTTAAGGCCAAATATCAAAGTGATAAATAAATACAAACAAACTTCATTGCTTTCATTCATTCAAACGTTCGTCTTTCCGAAAGCGCTAGTAGTATAAAAAAGTGACATACAAAAGATTCCTTTGTGGCCTTATGGATAAAAGTATCTTCATCACACAGGCCTTTCGATTTTTTTCAAATTTACTGTATAAACCATACGACATCATTATGTAGATATAGTGTCAACCTTTACAGGACCTGAACGGCTACCACGAAGGTATAATCGTGGCGCTGAAAACAGCGGCGGCGCAGCGCGCGAGCGCGGGCTCGGCCGCCGGCTCGGGCGACCTGCGCGCGCTGGAAGACTACGAGTACAAGCGCGAGCGCGCGCCCAGCGCGGAGAAGATCCACGAAGCAGAGCTGCGGCGGCAGCGCGCGGGGGATGAAGAGGAGGACGACGCGCCCTCCTGCGGGCCCATCAGGATCAGGAACCTCGAGGACCTCATACGGCAGCTGGAGCACCACTCGAGCCGGCACATGAGCCCCTCGGGCTCCGAGGACATACGGATGTCTGAGACCGAGGCTGATAGGCATTATAGGATCGAGCCGGGAGAGGGGCCGGCGTGAGTACATTTTTTAATGTTTTTACGATTAGAATGTATTTAGCTGACAACAAATGTTGCTGGTAGGATTCATAAAAAAATATTCTCCCTCTTTGTTTTGTTTAAGACAGACAGTGTAAGTACAGTCAACTACAAAGATATCGATACGGCCAAAGTTACAAAATTATGTATATGTCGGCGTATTATTATTTTGTCATTTACGTTATAATTTAAATCTGGTAAATTAACTTTCTGGTAGCGTATATTGATGGTTTAATCAATTACGTGTTATAAGAAACACCGTGTTAGAAATAACTACGCCATGTACACCATTTTCTACGAGCTCCGGTGACAATCAAAAATGACAACCTGTCGCAGCCAACTTTGGTTTTCATAAACGATGACGGCCAAATGGCCATATATAGCATTGGCAGAGGGAAAATGTGTTGTTTGTTATAAAAGTATTAAAAGTTAACGCACCACTGGCAAGCAATAAAAAAAAACTAGCCATAAACTAAATAATTATGTCATATTTTATTCCTGGAATTGGCGGGAAACTCAATTCGGTTCATTCATATTTCATACGATTCGCGCTGTCATCGTTCATCCACCGTCACCTCTCATATTTCGTTTTCTAGAATTTTTTTAGCATACAACGGGAAAAACTACTAGACACTGGCAAAATTGTCCTCCGATGGACAGAGCCATATTTTTTTAAAGAAACAACAACAACAATATTTCATACCGTGTTGAATGTGTCAGATGTGTGTAGAAAAGTCTTTAGCCTGATGATGATGATTTAAAAGTAGTCGTAGAAAAATTATTGTATACAACGTTGCATAACTTGGTCTTAAAACGATCGTGGCGTCTTTCATAGCGATATTCGCCTGCGGCTCATTTCGCTACCCGAACCAACTCGCTTTTTAAGACCTCACTTATACAACAGTTGCATAAAATACTATTAAGTCAATCCGGTTACTAGTACCTAGTGGGTAAATTTCGACTTTAGACTTGGGTAAATTTTAAGGATACCTTACATACCTACTAAATATACGCATATTATAAGCTTATAGAAAAGACCGACATGACTATGAGGAGATATGTAGAAAAAACAAGGGTTACCGACATAGCCAAGGGAATTAAACGACCAACTGCAGGTCTATGGGGGAGGCCTATGTCCAACAGTGGACCTCTTACGGCTGACATGATTATGATGAGAAAAGACCAATGACGATTGAAACGTTACCCCAGCAACCGTTGCCGCGGGCGCATCCCGGGCGAGGAGGAGTCCCGCTTCGGCTACCCGCGCTTCCGCGGCAGCGGGCGGCACCACGCGCCGCTGTTCGGCGCGGCGCACGGCCCGCACGCGCATGCGCACGCGCACGCGCCGCACTCGCCGCACGCGCGCGCGCCGCCCGACGACGACGCGCTCTACGAGACTGCCGACGCGGAGCGCCTGCGTGACGCCCCCGACAGCGAAAGGTGAGCACCACGCTCTATTCCATGTCTGTTTCATGTCTAGTTTGGTAGAGAGATTTCATCCTTATAGTTGACCCTAACGATCGATGCAATAAAAGTACAGGGTGTAATTTTTACAGATATTAGTCGGTTCGTCAAAATACCACATACAGGACTTATCACGCTATTTTTACACAAGTAATATTTACCTCGACGTTTCGGCAACGTGACTAATAACTAGTGCCTAATAAAAGTGACGTGACTAATAAAAGTGACCAAGTGCGGGAAGTTCGTGATACGAGTGCCGGTACTATTAGTGATCAAGTGCGGGTAGTTCGAAGAACTCGCGCTGCTAGGCAGACTTGACACCCCACACTTCAGTCTACTCGTGACCACGGCAACTGTAACGTTGCCGAAACGTCGAGGTAAATATTACTTGTGTAAAAATAGCGTGATAAGTCCCGTATGTGGTATTTTGACTATGAGTGAGATGTGAGGTATTTTGATTAGTCGGTTCGATTCCCGCGTATGGCAAGCGAATTTTCGAAAAATTTTGTTTGCAGTTTTCTTTCTTTTCAAAAATAAAGGATTGTTTTCTTTGAGTATTTACAGTATTAAGAGTACTTTCCCTTCAGGTGGCATTACTAAATTCCACCCTGTATAATTTGTGTGTACTGTATAAGACCGTAATAAACTCTCAAATTAGATGTAAATATTCTGAGATAATCGGAAATTGCCCCATGATGAGTCGATTGGCTTTAATACCATTCAAAATTAATAATAATTGAAATAAATCCCTAAAAACGATACAATCTTTTGTTAACTAAAATTGCATTAGAAACTGCACAATAAATAATACTCTGCACGATTAGTAATTTCTGGTATGATTTTTAATTTTATTTAATTTAATTAATTTGACGACCAGATGGCCTAGTGGTTAGAGAACCTGACTACGAAGCTTGAGGTCCCGGGTTCGATTCCCGCGTCGGGGCAGATATTTGTATGAAAAATACGAATGTTTGTTCTCGGGTCTTGGGTGTTTAATATGTATTTAAGTATGTATCTATCTATATAATTATATTTATCCGTTGCTTAGTACCCATAACACAAGCTTTGCTAAGCTTACTTTGGGACTATGTCAATTGGTGTGAATTGTCCCGTGATATTTATTTATTTATTTATTTATTGTTTTGTTTAATTTAATGTTATTTAATTGTATAATAATTTATAATAATTCAATGTAATATGGTTTACTTATTTAATTTTATGATATTTAATAAATTGAGTTTTTAGTAGTAATATCTAGTTAAAGTTAAATAACACATCACAAACACAACAGTAACACGCGGGCTCCCGATTCTAAAGTGGTATTTTCTAATCACCAACTTAAATCTATTTAATAGGCATTAGCCTTAGACTAGTGACCCCCCCCTTTAGCATCACGAGAGACTTTCCCGCGCCACAGAGCCGGCAGCCCGCGACCACCGCCAACACACGCCTCGACTCTCCGTTCCTCTTCTCTATCATTTTCTAGTGATGAATTTATTCAAGCTCAACAACAGTTAGCCCGGTGGGCGAGTGAAGACGCGGTGCCGGCGGCGGCGCAACGAGAGAGGGAGAGAGAGTACTTCCCCTCGCCCCCTGGCAGTTCCAGCAGCGACGCCACGTTGCGGCACTCGCTGGCGCCGGCTGGGGGCCCCGGCAGGGCGGGGGGCGCGGGGGGCCCCGGACCGCCCGCGCCACCCGCGTCGTGCTCCACGGCCTTCCCCGAGTACAAGCACTGACCGCGCGCTGCCGCTGCCGCGCCACCGAACTGTGACCGCGCGCACGCATTCTAAATCTAACCCTAAACGTAAACGTACGTGACTCGCCCGCGCGGACGGCGCCCGCCCCACGCGTTGCCGATTTCGCGAAGCTCGATCCCTGTGTTATTCGACCAATGTAAAACGTGTAGGCTAGTACGACTTCGCTCGACTAATTCAAAGGATTTGGATAAATTGATTGATACCAGTTGCAGTTCTATTGAATATTTTTAAAGTATTTATTAACGAACCCCACACGAATCCTGATTATTGGCTCTTAATATAGATTTACCGAGGAGAGTAGCTAAAAAGTGCAGAGTAATAGAGGTTTAGCCGTATATCCTTCCCCTAGTAGGTATATAGAGATTTAGCTTTACTAAAAATACGTACTAATGGGTGCGTTCGTAACTACCGTGAAATACTGCCAATAAGATTACTGCATGTTTGAAGTGAAACTATGCACGATACGAGTTCACGCGCATCAGCGATTAATCTACAGGTACTTAGATTAAGGTAAATGTCTATTTTATTCTTCAAGAAATCGCCAACCGTATGTGGCGCGGGCGGGCCGCCGCCGCGCGGGCGTGCGCCGACGCCTTAGAATAATATTCGATGTAACGAGCTGTTCGCACTGTTAGGATAATCACGTTACGAATAGTTTAACCGTTAGTAACACAATAATACTTCACACGTGTAGTTAATCTAATAAAGGAATAGTGAATTGGATGTAGGCCCGGAGGCGCGCGCGCCGAGCCGCCGCCTGTGAATACGTAGTTATTGTTAGAAATCAGTGACTTGTACATATACTGAAGTATGAAGTATTAAATTGCACATTTATTGATTGACTGAACTATAGTAATGACAAAATATAGAGTAAACTGTTGATTATAAGTTTCGATCTGCGATGTAAGCGCCGCTGCGCCCCCCGGCACATAAACTGTTACGTTGAAATGTTTAATAATTATATTTGTTCTATTGAAAAGATACGCTTTATAACTCTTATCTCTGTTCCGGTGGCGGGGGGCGCGGAGGGACGCGGGCTAGAGTAAGCTAGCGTAAGTAGTGCGCGGGCAGCGGGCAGCGCACCGCACGGGCCGCGTGGGCAGTGTACCGCACGAGCTACGGGCAGTGCATCCCACGGGCCGCGGGCAACGCACCGCACGGGCCGCGGGCAGTGCACCCCACGGGCCCCGGGCAGTGTACCGTACGGGTCGTGGGCAGTGCACCGCTCCGGCCACGGACCGCGGGCGGGTCCGCAGGGACGTCGAGTTCGCTTTTGTTTGACTTCCGACCGACGAAGCTCAAGTAGCTTGCGATTAGATAGGCTATTAACAAATTCAGCAAATGTATTATTAAGCGAAGCTTTAATGTAACATGTGTTAGTTTGAAGGATGTCGATATTCGATGCAAGGGGACGAGCTCGACGTCGTAAATCCGTGAATGTTTTGTCGTAGGTGTGATGCTAATTTAACGGTTGATTTAGCTTAAGTTCGCAAGTCCGATGATTTGTTTGTCAGAGACGTACAGCTTGTTCGATGTCGAGCGCCAGGTGTCGACTGGCGGGAAGTGGGCGACAAGGATCCGTCCCCGGAGATTAGAACAGACGTTCGCTCAGCACCTCTCCGACTGTGCCCGACTTCACACTGTTCCAATTTGTTACATTAGGAATTAAAAGTATCTTACAAACGAAATAACGCCAATATCAAACTAAATGTTCCAACTTCTTTTAATTTTATTTTTTATTTTTTTGTATTATGTTTGAAATAAATAAAACAATGTAAATCAATTTACTTAGATAAATAAATAACACTACACTATTACAGCGATCTCGTACCACCGTGCACTAATAAGTTGATATACTTACTAGACATAACGTACGCATATTCTAAAACTTAATGTGAATATAAAAGTTATCCATTTTATCAGAATATCTATTATTATTGTATTGAATAAACGAATTTATGCCGAAGTCAGTCGCGATGGAAAGAAATGTATGATAAAACGTGTTATAGTTTCGCGTTTATTTTATTGTAACAAATTTAGAACGTTATCGTTTCATTCGCGTTTACGCTAGGCTAGGTGGCGCGGCCACGACATACTCGTAGGGGTACCGACCGACAGTTAAATTATTGAAGAATAACTTAGACGAGCCTCCTATCGGCAGTTATCGTCCCGATATGACGTTCGCCGGGCCGAGCTGGCTGCCGCGCCCGATCTCCAATACTCTACTGATATTTGTTGTACTTTAAGTTAGTCTAAATAGTTACTATGAACACGTACAGGGTAGATGTTTATGCAATACTCTGTTGCTGGGAGCCGCACTCGCCGGTGCGGGCGAAGTCGGCGGCTGTACTCGCGCTCAACTACTCTGTCCTCAGAACACCGGTCTCCTGGCCACCCTACTTCATGTTCATCGACTTCGCCCCGCACGCACTTTTACCACGTACTCTCAACCGACTGAATTGGAGTCTTTTTAAATATCTTATTTCTCTTTTCCACCAAAAATCTACAACTCTAGAGAAAATAAGTCGGTTCTGCGTACGAGCGAATGCAAAACCCAGTAAGCGTCACGTGCGCGCGTTCATAACCTCCAGACTAGTCTGTGCGGCCAGCGTGACCCCTATTTCAATATTTTATGGGTGAATCCCGGAGGCTTCACAGACCAGTTTGTACGCGTAGGCCTAATCGTCAATTGCGAACGCGCCAGAATACGCCATTGCTCACGGTAGTGCTGTTCCTTGCACGAATCATTGCAACCGTTCGGAAATCGCAATCAGTGGGTCGAAATCGCTATGCCAAATGTATAAAGTTTTTAATAGGTAAGCCGGTTTGAAAAGTTTGTGTTTTAAACAACACTGTTGCCTAGTCGTGCTAGATGCGAATGCATGGAGCGAGTGTCTGACCACAAACTGCAATGTCATGTTTTCCTCCTCCAGGTTTGATTTTCAATATTGTTTTAACCGTCATATTTTAGAATCAGATTAAAATATCTCAGATTTATTTATTATTGTAAATTCAAACTATTCAAATAACTTAAATCAGCTCTCTTAGCTGCGATGCCTAAATTCTTAAATTTTATATTGTACCTCAACAGTGCGACAGTTCATAATATAGAAAATTAGAGAAAGTTTAGCTTAAAATCCAATACTTAAGTATTGTTTTTGTTGGATGTCGAGGAGGTGAATTGCTCAAAATGTAATGTCGTTCGCAATGATTCGCGCAAACAGACACCACGGCCGCCCTACTGAATAAACTAGAAATGTTAAAGTTAAGTGATATTATGTAATATAAAAATACGAATTTTAAACGAAAAAAAACGTTGAAACGTCATTTTCCGTTTGGTTTTGTCCTTGTAAATATATTTGCTATATGATTTACTAAATGAATGTAACATATTATTAATGAAAACAAAATTAGAATGACAAATTTTACTGATTGTTTTATTATTCCCTTTATTCGACTTCAAAGTGAAATTAAAAGTGACATTATAGCATACAGTTAACATTAGAATAAATAACTTAGACGCGGCTTCACACGCAGCTACTTAGACGCGGCTTAAAATTTTTACTTTAGTTCCCCAAATCAAAACTTCCACTAGATCTCTTAATACGAAACTTGGCATAGTCATCCATCTCAGGATTAAACGGAGAAAGGCTCTCACACTGTGCCGCTGTTGCCACCTGCTGCAGGGGATCTCCGAACGCCTTGACATCATCTCTCTTCAGTTCCACTAAGTATTTTCTGGACTCCATGAGCACCACAGCGTCATCTCGCGCCATGGACCACACGCTTGGCTTCACTCGCTGTAGCATATTTTGTCCCACAAATACGCCGTGAAACAGTCCTTGGAACTGAGGCTTATGCGGATAGTGGTCTAAAGCGGAAAGCGACAGGAAGTGGACCTTAGCGTAGTCCACATTGATATAAGTGTCACGGTCTTCGCGGAGCAGCAAGGGTGCCTCAGGTCCGCTTCGGGATATCTTAGCGTCGAAATCGCACATCACTGCCATTCCTAAGTTATGTTCTGTATCCGTACTCATCACGCTAGCATCAAACTTCGCGTGGTTCTCTACTTCATACAGCATGCGCATCACATTGCGCTCGGTCACGTCCGTAGCACGCTTATAACTTACGCCGTGGGAAGATTTCAGCATGTCTTTGTCCTCGCAGGTCAATCCATACGCCACGTAAGGTGAGGCCACTATATCACCAAGGTAGCCTCGATGCAAGTATCGGTCTCCACACTTGTATACGCCAGCCGCCAACGTTACGTTTGGTCGGCATACTTCAGTCTCCAGCCAAGTGAACGCTATGCCATGCTCCCTGAAGTGCTTGTACTCTTGAAAGCAGATTTGGCTGGCAATTTCCTTCAAACGCATGTGATAATCCCAATCGAATACTCCTGCTCTACTATCGTATCTCAAGCCAAGAGAGTTTCTGAGACGGTGTTCCCATAATTCACAGGAATTGAACTGATTAGTGTTGCCTGTAGCCCAAAAATTCATGAGGTTTTCCATGTAGTCACGTTCACGATATTTCATTTGCTCAATGGAAACACAAGGGAACAGGCAAGTCATGAAATCTGGGTTTGTGACCATGCCGACTAACTGACGAGCTTTGGCTATGACATACCTGGATGTCGGCGGGCGTAGTAATATGTTCCCATACACTTCGAGAAATCGTCTGGTTTTCTCCAACAATCCACATCTTGTTGTCTTCTCAAAAGCTAGAGACATTAAGAGAAGTTGCCTGGCGATGATCTCTGGACAGCCATCGACCACGAATAAATTCATGTAGCGACGTTCATGCCTGTACGCCTGTGATATGGTTTTGATGAGATGTCGTGCATCACAGCCTCCGATAACTAGGAAATTTAACTCGTAAGCACTGTTGTCGCCATATTTCAAGTATTCTTCTTGGAGATCGAGCGCTGGACTGAGACCCCAGAACATGTTGCGATTTTTTTGCAAATTGATGTTGATGCTTCGAGAGTTGACTGAAGAATATTGTCAATGTCATGGCGACGTAAACAATGAGAGGCAACGAAGCGGAGGTTTAATAGGGGGTTGTCATAGCAACTGGTTATTTATACCTACGTGTTGCCGCTTGAGTAGCACGGGCGCGGCCAGAGCAGGCGCGACTAATTAAACGCAGATAATCTGTCAAGTGGATAATGAAAATGAGGGTTTATTCATTAACTTCAAGGATTATTATATTAATAGCTCCTGGATAGTTCAGTTTACATAAGTTTTAACTTGAAATTAGCGACTTCTACGTTATGTTTAAAGGTGAGGTTTTTCCTGGGAAAACTAAATCTTATTTTAACGTCATTTAAATTTACGATTTCAAAAATATATTTACTTAAATAGGGATTAAAATCACCAAACACCGTGATTTCATTTGTCATAATTTCACTAAGCAACGTTTGCCATAAAATATAAATAGAACCATGTTGTTCTGTGGCTTTTAAAAATTTCATCTTAAAAAAAGCAGTAGATTAAGTTGAGTTCAAACTCAAATAAGTCCAATTCTAAGAATTTTACGATTTCGGTATCAAAAGAAAAGGCAAATAAGGTAGATACTCTCCTAAGAGGGTAGAGTGGACTTATCTGAGTTTAAAGATAAGCGACTCAGTTAGTCTAATATCAACTCTAAAGAAAAGAAAAATCAGAAATAAATTACTTCATTACCAATGAAAATTAAAGAAAACGATACATCCATACTATTTTTAAAATGAAACTTTGCTACTCTTATAATATAGGTCAGTAATTCAAGCAAAAGCACGATACACAGAAACAAATAGGTACATAAGACAATTATAGAAGAAGTATGTTTCAAGTAAGCAGCTTCAAAACCGCGTTTATGATAAAAATATGAGCCATGGAAGGATAAAATTAAGTGTAAAGGTACCTTCATATTTGCCTTGTCCTTATTTTCTTTATTATGTAAAATTAAGTAACGATCAACAAAATAAACAACTGAATTGGTTGTTATCTTAAAAATATATCAATAAACTATACAGGGTTATTGGTAATTCGACGTATTCCCGTCAGGAGTTGTTAGGGGTGACTATTTGCATTAATTTTAACCCCCATATGCATTATGCAAAAGTGAACCATTTTTGAGTAATGTTTTCTTAGCTTTTCTTCAAAATAAGTCAAAAATGCAACATCAAAAATTTATTTTAAAAAAAGTATCAATTTAAATCTATTTTTTCTTTTGATTTATAAAAATGATTGAACACTGGTCATTTATCAATGTTAAAACAACAATTTCATGGGTCCAAATTGAAAGATACGAGACATAAACGATATTATTTCAATATTTTTTTGATATTTTTTTACTAAAATGCCTTAAAAACAAAAAACTTAGCTTGTAGATTACTTTTAAAAACATAACCGTTTTTTTTAGCTTACTTTTAAGAAACTGAAAAAAAATATATCACAAAGGAAGCAGGCGGAAATTTGTATTCGAACTAAACTCAAGGTCATTCTTTAAAATTTCCATAAAATTAATTTAAAACAATACCCAATGTAAAAAAACAAAATATAATAATTTAAAATAAAATTCAGAATCAGTAACAGTTTAGTAGTAATAACAATTAAAAATTAATAACAAGTAACAATTCAGACTTTTTGTAATTTAACCTAATTCAAGTTCTTGCTCGAAGTGACTTCCCCTACTGCGTACGCGCATACAATCGTGAGTATATTTACTTCAAAAAACACGGCGTAACTTGCACACAACAACGCATTGCAATTTGCACAACGCAACGCCTATTTGTAAAACAAAACCAAAGCACGCGTGGAAAGTTTTTGAAAATACCGGCCTAGTGCGATTCGGACTCGCGCAAGAAGGGTTCCGCACCATTATCTATACAACATTAGACATTAGCAAAAAAACGGCAAGAAAATCAAGTTTGTTGTATAGGATCCCCTTAAATATTTATTTTATACACATAAATAAACCTGTTGCCGTTATTAATATCAAGCAAAACATGTATGTATATAAGGCAGATGTGCATTTTGGTTGGAGAACATCCTAAATATTTTGTCAAAAAAAAATACTCGGCATAAGGATAGGCTACAACTACCACTTGTAAAATTAGAAGTTTATGGAAAAAAATGCTTTATGTATGGCTATCAAAATATACAACAGCTTACCAAGTCACATAGAGACATGTCATTTAAGTAAATTCAAATCAGTACTTACCGAATGGCTAGTAGATAAATGCTTTTATTCCGTTAAAGAATACTTAGATCGGTTATAAATAATAGTCTTATAACAAGTTTTATAAATTAAGATTACTCGTACATCTACTACTTAAGTGCTGTGATACCATTGTAGTTAATATTTTAGTTAGATACTATAATATAATACAAATGAAAGTTACCTGAAGCCGTGGTGGCCTAGTGGTTTGACCTATCGCCTCTCAAGCAGAGGGTCATGGGTTCAAACCCCGGCTCGCACTTCTGAGTTTTTCGAAATTCATGTGCGGAATTACATTTGATATTTACCACGAGCTTTGCGGTGAAGGAAAACATCGTGAGGAAACCTGCACAAACCTGCGAAGCAATTCAATGGTGCGTGTGAAGTTCCCAATCCGCACTGGGCCCGCGTGGGAACTATGGCCCAAGCCCTCTTGTTCTGAGAGGAGGCCTGTGCCCAGCAGTGGGACGTATATAGGCTGGGATGGAAAAGTTACCTGTATATACAACTCAGTCATATGTTTATGTTAAATGTGTTAAGTTTTTCTTTTTATTGTTTAATTGTTTAAATGTAGGTATCTACATACTGTTTATTAACTTTTTATAGATTTTGTAGCTCATAATAAATATGTTAAAATTTTGCATGCCGATGAGGCAGATCATAGTGTAGTTAACTGTGGTCTTGCAATAAAAATATTTCATTTCATTTCAAAAAACGGCGAAATAATTACGTTTGATGTATTGGGAGCCCCACTTAAATATTTATTTTATTCTGTTTTTAGTATTTGTTGTTATAGCGGCCATAGTAATACATACTCTGTGAAAATTTAAAGTGTCTAACTATTACGGTTCAAGAGATAGAGCCGTGTGACAGACGGACAGGCAGAAAGACAGCGGAGTCTCAGTAATAAGGTTTCGTTTCCTTTGGGTACGGAACCCTAAAAAGAACTCTTTGAAAACGTTGTTTTTTTTTTCTTAACCTGCCAGTTTGCTTCCTTCATTGACTTAGGTATGCATTAAACGTATTTGCAAGATATTTAAACAGCGATTTTAAGTTTAGTTCGAATACGAATTTCTGCCTGCTGCCTTTTATTTATTTATTTATAAAGTTTATCCACATCATGTATATTAACAATTTGAGCCATATTATAAACTATTTACTGGTACTTTATTCCGATATATGTGACAATCACGGAGCACATGTCATTGACCATAAATGCGAGATGTCCATTACAATGTTAAAAATTTTGTTACTTAACGTTTAAAATAAAATTTGGTAAGTTTCTTTGAAATAAGGTTCTAGTTGCTATGCACTGTTGGAGAGCTAAGAAAACGGTTATGTTTTTAAAATAATCTGCAAGCCAAGTTTCATAACGTTTTTTGTTTTTGTTTTTAAGGCATTTTAGTGGGAAAAAAACTCAAAAAATATTTAAATAATATAGTTTTTTGTCTCGCATTTTTAAATTTGGACCGATAATTGTTGTTTTTATATTGATAAATAACCAGTGTTTAATCTTTTTTATAAATCAAAAGAAAAAAAAAATTGGTACTTTTTTTAAATACATTTTTGATGTTGCATTTTTGACTTCTTTTGAAAAAAGCTAAAAAACATGATAACTCAAAAATGGTTCACTTTTGCATAATGCATATATGGGGTTAAAATTATCGCAAATAGTCACCCTTATCACCTCCTAACGGGAATACGTCGAATTTCCAATAACCCTGTATAATTTAGCAACATTATACTTAATTGGTAAATCATTTACATGAATAGTTCTTATATTTACATTGTCAGTTACTAAATTTATGTTACATATGTTAGATATTAGGAAAACGTTAACTTATTAATGAGGCGCTTTGAGTGGGTATATTGTAAATAATTATCTCAGGACTATGAAAATCTTTTTCATTACCGTTACCTTGTTTGCGACTCGAGTCATTTTCGTCATATTTTTGACCACCTTCACTATTATTACTTTTTCTGTGAGACGCAGATGTATCAGCATCAGGATTTTCAACATTTGAGTTATCGTCTGAATTATTTTCATTCAATTCCTTGGTTGTACTTTTTTGGAAACTATCATGATTTTTTATTTCTTTACTATTTCTTGGACTCTTATTGCCGTCGTTTTTAACTTCAACGTCCTTGATATCATCTTCTGATTTTTCACTTGTCGATGAACGGGTTTCATCAAGCTCGGATTTTTTCCTTAACTTGATATCTTCTTCTTCAACTACTTTCCGAATTGCTATATCTAAAGAGTTTTCATCGTCATTTTCAAGGTCTTCGTTGTTCTCATCTTCATAAAGATTGTTAAAAGATTTTGCTGTAACAAAAGAACCCTCACTTTCGTATCTTTTAAAAGAGTTTGTGTCTTCTATAACGGCAGAACCTGTTGAGACGTTATATTCTACAGCTCGTCCACTGCTAGCATTACTCATTAACGACGTAATGTTGGTCCTACTAGATGTTGGTTCAATGAAAGCTTGTTGTTCACTTTCGTCCCTCGCGGGTTCGCTTCTGTTCGTTAACAGTGAAGAACTGACCGGCGCCTTAGTCTTTTTCTTCTTCATATGCAACTTATTCAACCACAAGTCACGAGTTTTAGTATTTACTATTACAAAAAATATAAACAGCACGAACCCTTGGTAGCTCGTTGTGAATGTGAAAAGGTATGCAGCAACAATGTTATACGCGAATAGGCCAAAAACCCAGGGCAATCCAAATAGAAAGACTAGTAGACAACTCACGGAAGCTCGACGAAAAAGTTCACTTGAATCGCCATGCTTCTGAATCTTACTTGTCGCAAACACTGACCGGATTATTAGTGCAAATAGTATCCAATTTGTTAGAACTATCAAAGCAATTGGAGTATAGACAGACAACCAAAGACTTAGTCCTGAAGGGTAGCAGAAGGCTGCACTGGGTACTTTATCTTCAAATTTTTTTACGTAAGACTCAGGAGACACAGCTACAAGGATAGTAACAATTGCTAAAGGACAAAACCATGAAAATGCGGATGCCTTCAATAACTTTCGCGGAGGATCTCTGGCAAATATTAGAACCAATTTCCTGTACGATATAATAGCAGCTACTAGCATCCAACAGAATGAAGCCAAGACCGAATAGTGCAAAAGTACACCGACAAAGAAACAAAACATGTTGTAGTTTTGAAACCTCGAAAATACAATAATAAGGAAGCATGTCACATTGATCAACAAAGCCAAAGTTAATTGGATCCAAATTCTGTTATTAAAATCATTTCTCCACGATCGAAACACAATCGCAGTTAGAGCAATCACAATCAATCCAAAAAGAGATAGAAAACATCCGACTAACGATATTATTTTTAGGGCTTTTTCGTTTTCTTCTGAGAAGACGGCTTTTGGTACTAAGACTTCAGCGAAGTGTGTGAGGTGGGTGCATCGGCAGGTGTCCAAGAGGCCTGACGCTGACGAGATGAAAGAGCAGCCTTCCTGGGACCAGTACCCAGTCCCGTTGTCCGTGAAGTGCCAGTAAGCGCAGGCGCGGGTCATGTTGCGGACAGGGTTGTGTATCGATGGTTTGAAATGAATGTCGATTACCTGAAAAGTAAACAACGCTACCTTACAAATAAATCTTTGTTAAATATTGATTTTCATAAAAGCTTTTTTATTGAATGTACATTTGATTGTATTGCATTGTCGTCCAATCTACTTAATTATATGTAAACCAAATTTCAAGTCAATCCGACCAGAAAAAGTGATTTGAAAGAATTTTCAAAATTCTCTTTACCTCTCCCGCGTTTATCTGCGTGTCGTCCCGGTCGTGTCTCACGAACTTCGTACCTAAGCTTGCTATTAAATTTGACATATATTGAACATTACCTCTCCCTCGTTCATCTGCGTGAAGTTCTCTACATTGACGCAATCAAATCACTCTGCTGTTGACGACGTACGAACTTCGGTCGGTCACACGAACGAACTTCGTACTAAAGCTTGAACTTGAGCTATGTTGTACCTCTCCCTCGTTCATCTGCGTGAAGTTCTCCACATTGACACTAATGACTCTGCTGTTGACGACGTACTGGTCATTGCGGTCGTGTCGCACGAACGCGCGGTTGGACCGGAACACCACGAAGCTGATGCGGCGGCTGGTCTCCGACAGCGACTGCGGCAGGTTCACCACTGCCTCGCTGTTGTCGCTGGATAGGATGTTCGTATCCACGTCTCCTGGAAATGGTAAATGCTTGCGTTTAGTCGAAAATTGCTCGATCATATCATGATTGCAACATGTTTGAGTGAAATAATGTGAAATCAACAAAAATGTATCATAATATCGATAATTTGCTGGTTTACTTCTAGCCTCGTAAATCATCTTTTACGCATCTGCAATACCCCTGGTGTTGCAGGTGTTTATGGGCGGTGGTGATCTCTTCCCATCAGGAGACCCACTTGATCGTTTTCCATCCAGTCGAATAAAAAAAAACAACGTGGAGTAGGTGATTTTTTTTCAATTAAATGAAAACTTTACATTTATTGAAATAATTGCCAAAATAAAAAAAGGAATTATCCATTCGAACTGTGGAGCTCTATGTATGTTATAAAAATTAGCAAACATACACACACGCACATAAGTACAAACTTTCGCATTAGTAATATTAGTAGGAGATGAGATAGCACGTGCAGAATAACTTTTTTTAATCTTTTTATGTGATAAATGACTAAATATGAGTACAGCGCAATAAACAAACTCAAACTAATTAATTGTTGCAAGAAATTCATCACAATAAAGTGTGAAAGCGACCTACAAAGATGAACTTTCATCCTGTTAGGATGAAAAAGATGAAGCGCTGGTAGTAGGTATAAAAAGTGACAATTGAATTAGCCTTTTGTGGCCCACTTACAGAATAGACGGTTCGCTTTTTACATTTCTTTTGAACGTTCATAATAATTAAAACTCCCAGTTGCACTCACCGTGAAAGATCTCAAAGCTGTCATCAGAGAATCCGTAATCATTGGCCGCTATCCGCAGCCCCCGCACGGGGTGCGCGGGCGCCGAGTCCGCCATCACCACGGCGACATTGTGCCGCGCCGTGGTGACCGCCTGGGACCCGTTGAGGTCTGCGCGCCCGCCCAGCGCGTCCAAAGCGTGGAGCATTGTACACGGAAACTCTAACTCTTCGGCGTCCAAGAGGACGTCTAACTGGAAACATGTATTACTCATCATCATTATCTATTCTCAGTCTATATTGTGCCGCTACGTGGCTACCGCCTGGGTTTAGGTCTGCGCGCCCGCCGAACGCGTCCAGGGCGTAGAGCATTGTACACGGAACCTCTAGGTATTCAGTTTCCAAAAGGACATCCAACTGGAAACATGTTTTATTCATCATCATCATCATCTCAGCTTATATAACGTCCCACTGCTGGGCACCTCTCAGAATATTAGGGCTTGGGCCGTAGTCCCCACGCGGACCCAGGGCGGATTGGAAACTTCACATACACTTTTCGTCAAGCTTTGGCTCATTTTGGTGGCTTTTTTTATTTTTGTTGTCCGAGTCAAAATGATATATCTTTAATACGTTACAAGTTATAATAAATATTGTGTCGTAATGAACCTTCCTTATATAGTAGTTTTGGAGGTATTATGATTTTAGTAATTTGTGCTTGGTTGGGCACATCTACACCGATTGACTTTTGTATATATTCAAGGTAAACATTTTTCTTGATATTGTCTGCTGGAAATAAAAAAAAAAATAATGTCTTTATTAATCGTTTTAAATTGCCAAAATCTTACAAAATACATGTTTAACTCGTAGTAAAAAATAGTTCAGTGTTTAAGGGCGGTAAATAAGGAATTACAACGTCTATTGTCGATTAATGATTTTTCATTTGCTCTTAAACGTCGTAACATGCAGGCTACCTTAGTTCTAAATAAAACCCTCGTAATCATGAAACTGGTCGGTAAATGAGTCATTTACTAATTTTCTTGTCATCCATACTGCATGGCGTGCTGGTCGTTGCGTTATGGTCATCCTGGCGCTGCCAAGAGCGTAGTCAGCGTATCGGCAATTTTTGAAAAAATATTAGTTTTTCTTTTACAAATATACAATTTACTCGCCATTGTATGTCGCAGTACTAGAATAACGGACTAACTAAAGCTCATTCGACTTGGTACTCTCGTTCGTAATTATCGCCTTAAGACACAATGTATTCTTTTCGAGGAGAAGATTAAGTTTATTTACAAATAGTGATAATTTAGTTTTAAAGTAGGTATCTAAGTGTTTATATTTTACTTGAAATAAGTGCATTTCAATAATGTTGTAAATGCAAAGTTTTAAATGTAAAAGGCTAAAAATGAAATTATAATTATCAAATTATTGCAAAATTTGCATGATTCTACATTACTTCCAATTTACGATGTCGCTTACTTCATTATTCTAAGTCTTACATACCTTGCCTTAAATTCTATTTATCACTTCAAAGTTGACGTCTTTAGATATATATCGTAATAGCAAACTCATTTAATTATAGTTTTTGTTTCCTGTATTGCTCTTTGCTAATAAATATTTACAACTCTTCATGTCAATCAGTCAATCGAGTCGCTTCTTACTTCTTACCTACCTTATAGTCGGATTGACTTTTATTATATATCTACATCCGTTTATAGTTTTTTTTTATAGTTGGTATACATTTAACGAAATTTCAAATAAAGTAAAAAAATTAACAGTCTTTAAAACAGTCGTTATAAAATTTTGTTAAAATTAAAATATTAACAAAATCAACATACAAAACTTTTTCTAAAAATATTTGTCTGTATTCACCTGATCGAATGCATCAGCCACATTATCAACGGTCACGATGGACGACTCGTTGCTCAACAAATTGTCCAGGCCCTCTAACATTTGATTCAGCTCTTCTTCTGGCTGTAGAATAATTTTAATTCATAAAGTTTTTCATTTCTTAAAAATAATCTAAAAGGATCATGCGAGTTAATCTACCAATTAAACCAAATTATACGAGGATAATTGCCAATATTAAGCGATCATTATTGTTGACTGCAATAAAACAGTCTCATAAAAAATTCTGGTCAGTTTCAAATAAAAAAAACATTGTTTAAGTAAAATAAAAAACTTTACCGTTTTCGCTGGTATCGTTGTCTTTATATACGCTTCAGTAGACGCGTTTTCTGGTGTATCTACCACAGTAACGCCTGGCGCAGCTGTTGTAGTGCGTATCATTATAACTTGGTTCTCGTATCTTTTTTCGGTGACACCGCCCGCCGCCGTTGCCGACGCCGTTTCGTCGAATTTGACTTCATATTCGTCAGCATTCTCGTCATCATCGAGTATTATGTCATAGTTTTCTTCCTACTTTGAAAAGATTTAATCAAAAGTCGATGGTTGATTAAGCAGGCCAAGATATGACTAGAGACCGGATTATATGCAATTGCATATTTAGTCGGTTATCATCGGTTATGGCATATTTTACTTGAAATCTTGTGAAGATACATATTTTTACTATATTTGCAATATTTCTGGGTAGGACAGTTAAATGATTCATAGTCAAAAGCAATATTATGCTGACGTGCACTTCAATTCAATTTGCTGGCCAGTTATTTACCTCAGTGAATGTGGAATGCTATTTTTCCACTTTTAGAAATATTTTGAGTGATTGAAGGGACAGTTTTAATCACGGTTTTAGTACTGAAAATTTGGAACAGCATCTCGTTTTGAATAATAGAAATGTTTAATTGTCAGTGTCGTTATTTAGTTTTTAAAATGAAGTATTAAAAAATTAGTCTTTCTTGATTGTAATGCTTTTTATGTTGCATAATATAATCCGGTGTCTAAGTATAACAAATGAAAAACGTAATACATTTCTACGCAGACCTACATGTACTTACCACTTCAACACGTAGGTATAGGTCCCTTGAATAAAGTAAAGCGCAAACCACAATCATGCAATTGTCTTTCGTTCTATCCGAAGTCCAGCCCAATACTAAGTTATGCTATATTTAATCATACATAAATCGTTTCCTTGAAATATTTGTATGCCTATTTAGTTCAGCCATTCTCAAAGTGTGCTCCGTGAAGGTTCTGTGGGGGTTCCGCAAAAAGATTGGGAATCGTTAAAATAAGTAACTTAAGGTGGCAAAGTACAACCTCCCATACAATTAGTTGATTTTTGTTTATTTTAGGGCTCCGACAAATATGTAGTTTTGAAATAGGGTACCGTCACGAAAAAACTTTGAGAACCGCTGATTTAATTGATATGAATGGCAGCAAACTTACTGGCAACGGTACTTCTGTAGTAGATTCCTCTGAGACTGTTTTAGGTGTGTAGGAACTTGTAGTATTCTCATATATTGTAGAAACATTTGAAGTCTGATTTAGAGGTAGAAGAGTAAATGGCAGTTGCCAATGCGAATGATGCATGGGACCATATGGCCTATGTGGTCTAAACGGGCCTTCCAAGCCCGAACATTGTAAAAAGAATACTGTTAAACATGTCAAAAAGACTAGTGAGATGCAAGTATGTATACTGTTAGGTAGTGATTTCGATTCTAATTTGCGTCTTGGTCGTTTCTGTGATTGGCCTTTTGGTGCCGCAGAATTATGTGTCTGTAAAAACATCTGAAAATGATATCGTTCATGTTAGTTTTAAAGATCATCAATTCATCATCATCTCAGCCTATATACGTCCCACTACTGAGCACAGGCCTCCTCTCAAAATGAGAGAGCTAAAATGAATGAGTGGGAATGGAGATTTTTAAAGAGTATTGTCTCTAATGGTGGTGACTCATAATATAAATAATTATGACAGTGAACTTGAGATATTTAACTTTAAATTATCTACTTGAAAATGGAAGAACACATAAACGAGTAGCTTGTTCATTATCTTCAGTTTTAAATTAAGTAAAATTAAATAGTACTTATTTAACATGGCCGACCTACGTATTTAAGTTTAAATATTAAAAGGGGCCAGTCTGAAAATCAGCGCTGCGTATATACCACTAATCTAGCAAAAGCTGAGACTGGCACCCATTGCCTACATAAGCCAGTTATTGTTTTGTTTTAATTTGTAATTTTTTGTTTTAATCTGTATGTTTATGTGGTTTTATTTTTGTCTTATGTAGTTTTGGAACTTTCTAAAATTGTGTGAATAAGTTAAGATGTGGCAATAAAGATATTTTTTTATTTTATTTTTTTTAAGTTAACATTCTATATAATGGATAATAATCATTATCGTCATAACGCCCGGACTGGGCCATTACTTATCAGCAATTACAGCATCGAGTGGATAATTCGCTTTTAGCTGTATTTATGTTATCTATTCTACTCTACAGTTAAGATTAGGTACTCTTCCCAACCGTAACATTGACAGAAATTTGCTAAGCGTTGTTGCCATGAGTGTAAAACTAGAATTATAAACAATTTGCACGGGCCTTTTATGACTTTAAATGTGTGAGGACATTTTGGGTTTATTATAAGAAATTAAAATAACGAGCACCATTCATTTAAGCAAAAGTGTCTTGGCTTTCCTTACTGTATAAAGTATTAAAAAAAAATACTCATGTACATACTCATGATTAAGAAAAACCTAAAATTCGGGTATCTAATTTTTACCATAAAAAGTAAATGGTTGATAGATATATTTTAGACTTTAAATGGCTGCAAGGGGTTGGTCTGGGACTGTCTAGAACACAATTTGACTACATTTGATTTTGCCTAGAGCTTAAAGTGACTACTGCATAATGGGTCGAACACTCAATTCTACTAAAACACAAATTGACTAGTAAGTACTTACCGAAAAAACCTAGAACACATTTTGCCCTTAGCATTCTGCCTACTGTTGTCTTTTGTTTTTGAATGTACAGGCGAGGTCAAAAATGAATATACTTAACCTCTAGAGACATTTTCCTAATCTCACTCGACACAGAAACAATGTCGACGGAGCTCCGCTCACGCGGAGCTCCTATTATTGTGAGCTTCCTTCGGGCTGATGCAAACTTAACACAACCTAAACCGGCCTTTGTTTCCGTGTCGATTAAAATTGGAAGAAAATGCGATTGTGATAATAAGCTTCAATAAAATATTACTCCTAAATAATTAAGAGAATAGAAAAACATACCAATAATAAACTTGGTAAACATTAAGAGATGGAAAATAATTGTTCTACCTGGATGTCCGAACAATCTGGGTTCATATCACTATGCTATGTAGGAAAAATATGCACTAGTCAATTTGTGTTTTAGTAGATTTGAGTGTTCGACCCATTATGCAGTAGTCACTAAACTTTAAGCTTTAGGCAAAAATCAAATGTAGTCAAGCAAGCAGGTGGTAGAACCTTGTGCAAGGTCCGCCCGGATTGCTACCACCATCTTGCTCGCTAATCCTGTCGTGAAGCAGCAGTGCTTGCACTGTTGTGTTTCGGCGTGGAGAGTAAGACAGCCGGTGAAATTACTGGCACTTGAGGTATCCCATCTTAGGGCTCTAGGTTGGCAACGCATCTGCAATACCCCTGGTGTTGCAGATGTTTATGGGCGGTGGTGATCTCTTACCATCAGGAGACCCACTTGCTCGTTTGCCATCCAGTCGAATAAAAAAAATTGTGTTCCTAGACAGTCCCAGACCACCCTGAGCGAATTAAACCGATTATGATATCATTACTATTTATATATTCTAAGATTCAGAGTCAGTTATAGAGCTTAAAACATCAAAAGGCTATTTTCACTGGCAAGTCAATGTAACATCCCCATATAAATAAAAATCTCTTCCTTCCTTGCCTATGAAGGCAACATCTGCAGAAGGCATATGATGATGACATCATATAAATAAAAATATTTAATACACTTTACTTGGCTTCTTCACTTTACCATATAACATAATAAGGAGTAATTTGATTGCATGAGAAAATAAGGAACTTCCGTCAAAGATTACTTTCCTTATTTATTTTTTTATATTACTACCAATTTTTACTTATGACATACCTTTTTTCAGTTTCTTCTGATAAATAAAAATACAAAACTATTTTTCAAAGTACACTATTTACGAGTAAATAAAATTAAAGCTTGTACCCGTTTGAAACACATCGCACTTGTCTTTATCACCTTGGTGGACTGTGTCAGATTGTTAAACTTATCAGCTGCTATCTGACTCAGCCTAGATTGGGTACCTAATGGCAGTTTGAATATAATCTACGAACAATAGAGGTGTGGTTCGGACTCAACTTTGAGCTGTCTTTCTAGTCAATTATTGTCGTATTACCGATTACAAAAAAAAATGCTAGTTACTTCAGTTCATTGTATTTGTATTTTTTTACAGAACTAATACCAAGAAACAATAATAAATAGTATACCTAGTATTTCTTTAGAAAACTAAATTCGCTGCTCTTTCACCTCTCCTGTTTAATGCGCATAAATATTATTTACGTTTCTATTTTCATAGAAGTGAAATATAATTCTTATTCAAGCACAATCTCTGCGATAATCCATTTTTACCTAAAAAAATATTTTTATGTGCTATTTTATATGTTGCTTTATGTGCATGCTATACCAACCCTTTGCATACTTATTATATATTCGGAAGGTTAACTACATAATTATTACTATATCTGAACCTCCACAGTTTAAAAGTAAACAGCCTAATAGTCGTAATAATAAGTTCCGCCTCTGATATTTTTATTCTATGTCATCGACACCACTCGCCGAGATTTAGGATTTTTAATAAAATTTCCAAAAAAAACTAAAAGGAAGAAAATAAGTCCAGTGGTCTAGAACTCTGTCAAGAAGCTCATTTAAGGTTCAACAGTCGGGACAAGATTTTTTGAGCTGGTTACGATTTGAATGGGTCCCGACTGTTGAACCTTAAATGAGCTTCTTGACAGAGTTCTAGACCACTGGACTTATTTTCTTCCTTTTAGTTTAGGCAGTCGGGTTTTTTGATTATTTAAATTTAATGTTTTTTATTTTATACTTTTTTGATATTTCTGTGAAAAAAGTAGATTAAAAGTATTATAACCCATATATATTTAGAATGGGCTAATTATTAGCTTTCATTTGATTCCCATATTGTTACAATAGAAAAATATTTTTTTTATTCCTTCACCATATTTTTTTTCGCAGACGCCATATTGAAATATTATGTACCCTATGTCACTGCAACAGTTATGACGAATCCAATGATACCTCCATATGTTACAATCCGTCCAGCCGTTCAGGCTGCAGCGAGGACCAAAGAAATGGACATACATACCCACATACATACATACATACATACGCTCGAAAAACATAACCCTCCTTCGGGCAGTCGGGTAAAAATAGACGAAACCTTTGACCCGAGTGACGCTTCGTTACTGAACCAGGAAAATGAATATACCTACGAGTATGGGTGGACGATTTTAGCTCGAGACGCCAGTAAGACCTCCGGCAAGGTAAAATGGAGAGATCTGCCGTATCTTTTATTTACTAGTTATACTATGATATACCTGGTCAACTCTTAGGCATTATCAAGAAATGGCAGCGTTTCATAATATATTATGTATAGGAATTTTATGATCTGGCGAGTTTGAAGATAGGACGATGACATCATTTACTGAGTTGTCTAGGGTTGATCACGTCTCTATAAATACCCTGTTCATATCGTCTGGTGACAAGCAAAAGTCACTAATTACCAATTAAAGTCAAGAGGGATAATCATTCTTATGCATAGCATCGTAAGGTTACTATTCCACAATTTTTAGCAGTTTAGTAAAATAATTTTTTCTTCAACATGCATATAATGAAATATTTGAAAGATGAGCATAAAAAGGATGATGAATGATGAGTATATTAAACCGGCCAAGAGCGTGTCGGCCACGCCCAAAATAGGGTTTCGTAGCCATTACGAAAAAAATAAGTAATATATATTTCTAAAGATTTCGTGTTTTATAGGGAATTCCCAAGTTTAGGTATATTTTATACCTTAGGCTGCTATTTACTCTTAAACTAAATTCTCAAGCAAACTTAGCCGTTATAGTTTTCCTTGAAAGTTTGATATACTTACTACCATCCTGAATTTTTTCAAATTTTTCCACCCACCGGTTTAGATTTTAGAGGGGGGGACGCTCGATTCTCATGAAAATTTGCACTTTAAAGTTGATTATTTCGCAAACAATTCACTGAATCGAAAAATCGTCTTAGCCAACCCCTAATGGTTTTAAAAGACCTATCCAACGATACTCCACACTATAGGGTTGGATGAGAAAAAAAAATCACCCCCACTTTACGTCTATGGGAGGTACCCTAAAAAAATTTTTTTTTTATTTTTTATTGTACCATTTTGTCGGCATAGTTTACATATACTCGTATATCCGTGCAAAATTACAGCTTTCTAGCATTGATAGTCCCTGAGCAAAGCCGCGGAAGGACGGACAGACAGACAGACATGGCGAAATTATAAGGGTTCGGTTTTCGCCATTTTGGCTCCGGAACCCTAAAAAGAATGATTTGGATATTTAATGTTTGTTTTTGACGAATTAAACCACATTCTAAAGATAAAAGGTACATTTTTATTAAATTTATTACAATAATAACCATTACAATAAATGCCTTTTAAATTTTAATTTAGTAACAATAAATACTCTTGTCTTTACTTATAGTTTGTTCTGTACATATAAAATGTGTATTTACAATAAAATCAACCCAACTTTGGGATAATTTATAAAAATACTGAATAGGCAATTAAACAATGTATTTAATTCTAATTTACTAATTAGGTCAAATACTTAAAACATGATTTTATTCATTATACTTACCTAAGTATTCCATCAATATTTGGTAACTCGCTGTTTTAAATAAGAAATTAACTTAAAACAAGATAATTTTGACAAACATTAGATTTGCAGACTAGATAACCATCATTATTACAAAACATTTTTAGTTGCGACACTTACATACTTAGGTCTGAATTCTTACATTTTTGATAATAACATGCTTATTTTAAAAGGCTTCCTCAAGCGCTAATATAAAACAAATAATCGATCGAGACACAATTTCGAGACAAAACATCTTAAAGTCAACTTTTAATAAGAAAAAGTTACCAGAAGAAAATACTGAAACATACAAAGAGGTAGACTTGGATCACGGAACGAACTCGAACTGGCAAGAACCCCTGGAAATCATAGCTGCCAAAATTTTCTAAGTACTCTCTGTCAAGAAAACCTGGATTCATCAGGCGAGGCTAATGACCTCGGCTTGGAAGCGTTGGCTTCGATGGTGGCGGGGCCGACGCGGCCTCCCCTCCAGTCGGATGCCGAATTCTGACTCTTGTTGTTAGTATAGGTCGAAGAAGTGACCGGAATCTTCCGCGTCTGCTTGATCTTAAGCTTATTCAGCCACAGATCTCTAGTCTTCTTATTCCCCAATACGAAGAAAACAAAAAGAACGAAACCTTGGAAAGTCGCAAGCAATGCAAAGAAGTACGCTGCGACAATATTGTAGGCAAATAGTCCGAAGATCCAGGGCAGCCCGAACAGAAAGACCAAGAGACAGCTGACCGAAGCGCACCTCAAGGCTTCGTTCGAATCCCCGTGCCTCTGGATTCTTCTAGAAGCAAACACGGAACGAACTATCAGAACAAATAGCGTCCAGTTTGCGAGCAGCATTACAGCTATAGGAGCATAAACCGTCAACCAAAGACTAAGGCCTGATGGATAACAGAAGCTTCCGGTTGGGGCCTTTTCTTCAAATTGACCTGAATAGGAATGGGGATTTACTGATAAAAGAATCCCCACAACAGCACAAGGAGCGCCCCAAGAAAACGCTGAAGCTCTCAACAGTTTATGGGACGCGTCTCTCGTGAAGACTAAAACTAATCTTCTGTAGGACAGCACAGCTGCGACTAACATCCAACAGAACGACGCTAAAACGGAATAGTGCAATAACACTCCTACCAGCATACAGCCGACGTCGTAGTGATCGAATCGAGCAAAGACTATGACTAAGAAACAAATTACTAAGATGAAAATGGCAATGCAGAGTTGTAGCCATATTTTGTTGCTGAAGTCCCTCCTCCAAGATCGGAACATGAGTGCTGTTAAACCAACTAAAAGTAAACCTAGTATGGAGAGGCAGCATCCAACGATAGAGATAATTTCTAGAACGTTCTCGTTTCTTTCAGAGAACACCGTTCTGGGAACGAGGATCTCGGCGAAATGTGTGAGATGGTCGCAGCGACAGGTGTCGAGCAAGCCGGGGGAGGCAGCGCGGATAAAAGTACAGCCCTCCGTGGACCAGTAGCCGGAGTCGTCGTCAAGAAAGTGCCAGAAGGCGCAGGTTCGGGTTTGGTTGCGCTCGGGCGCACCGCTCAGCGGGCGAAGGTGGATATCGATTACCTGAAAAATATAAAATAATTGTTAATAATACACATTATATCGATAGTACACGAGATATCTAATAAAATATATACTCTGCGGCAGAAAATTTGGCCCACCCTTCATACAAAATTACCAATTCTGCATACATTTGAGGGCCAGATTTTTTGCCGCTCAGTATATTAATAAGTAATTATATCTAACTAAAAAACTACATCATAGCTGACTGAGTTATTAAATATGTAAGTAATGCATACTTAATAACAATTTTGACTAAACAAAGTTGAACAGAGTTTTTTTAGTTTTACTAAGTAACTAAAAGAATTTAAAAGTACCAGAAGTTTTTCAAGACTTCGTGCAACCGCACCCGATAAAAATGTGCAATGAAGTTAGTTATATTTCATTAACTTAGTATCATCTACAATCTCAACGGTTGATGGAGTATATTATCCGTGACTGAAGGAGGAGCGGGCATCGCGGAACACTAAGAAGCTGGTACGCTAGTTTGAGTCAGTCACCAAGGAGGTAAGTCACTGGTTACTGCACATAACGATAAGTAAGTACGTTCTCCAACTAGCAACCTCTGTGACATCCTCAGTCTTGATGCTAAGCTCACGGCAATAGATGCAGTATAACTCGTGACTGGAGACGGAATTACGGTAGTTATGGAACCAAGAATTTGCACGTAATGATAATGTAAGTACCTCTCCATTAGCAAATTCCGTGACATCCTCAATCTTGATGCTAAGTACGCGGCTGTTGACGGAGTACAGTCCGTGACTGGACGTAAAGGCGCGGTCGTTGCGGAACACCACGAAGCTGATGCGACGGCTCGAATTGGTCACTGAATCTGGGAGGTGGACGACTGCTTCACTCTCGTCGGTTGTTAGGTGGGTGGAGTTGACCTCCTCTGGAATTCAAACAATAAAATTCAAAAGGAGTTAGTACTAAGAAATCTATTTTAATAGTTTCAAACAGGACACAAACGACCCAAACGTACTACTGTTGGTGGTCGTAATGTGATAAATTAATTAAATTTAATTTTTTCAATTTGCTTTTAAAGGTACTCAAAAGCAGTACTATATCAAAGAACCAAGATTTTAGTCTGTTGACTTATTTCAAATTGTTGCTAGTATTTTTACTGGTTCAAAATTATTTTTCACAGATTGAGTTTTCATTGACGTTTTGATTGTTGTATCATCATGTAACTCTCGTGATTACCACTCACAACTACAGACTGCCAACCAAAACTTTACCTACGTGTATAACTTTCGAGAGCGGTAGTATTTATGACGTTAAAACTTAAATCAATAAGGACTAGGAATAGGGAAGAAAAGAAATACTGTAAACCAAAAACGCAAAAAGGGCCATATACTTAGCGTATCATTGTTGTGTACTAGGCATTTAAAATACTCGTCACGACCATAGCAGGTATTTTCGTCCAACAGAAATTGATGTCTTACCAGAGATTATTTCAAATGCGTCTCCGGAAAACACATCATCATTTCCTTGGGCGGCTATTCTCAATCCCCGGACAGGGCTCTGAGGACTGGCATCTGCCATCAACATTGCAATGTTGTTGGCTACGGCTTGAGCAGTTCCTGAACCATTCAAGTCAGCCCGAGCCGCAAGCTGGTCGATCAGGTGGAGGAGTTCTCCAGGAATTTCCAAGTCGTCTTCTAAGTCGAAAAGTTCGTCTACCTGAAATTTGAGACGGCAGTGTTTAGTTGGTTTCTTATGTTCGTCTAAGAGGCCACCACAGATTAAGGGTCCAATGATCAGTGACCCGCTAGCAAAATTATTGTGATTGTCGTAGTGAAAGCGTGACAAAGGGGGGGGCCCAAAATTGTTTTAACAATTGTCATAATTTATCTTACTTGATTTATGGATAGCCTCTAAAGATTGGAGACAAAAAGTCCATTTCTCACGCAAAGCATTGCTTTACTTGTATGTTAACTCATAGGCGGCGGTAGGCGTACGCAACGTGGGCCACCGCCTACGGCCGAGCTGAAGAAGATCTAAGATGCTAGGTCGTGGGTTGCTTCTTAAACTACAGTTAAGTAAAAGAAACGTGAAATCAAATTACCTGATCAACGGCTGCGCTGACGTTTTCCACCATAATTGGTACAGAGTCATTATTGACGAGATGGTCTAAGTCGTGCATCACCTGTTGCAACTGCTCTTTTGGCTGCAAGAACATGCCACTTAGTTAAAATAGATGAAGAAGCTAATCTTCCCCATAATTTACACTCTTCGACTATCAAGAGTAGTGCTTGAAAATAAGATAATGTTTTGCATGCCGGCTAAGATTTACGTTTTAATTAGCGTGCAAATGCAAAATAACAAGAAGATGAACGTGTGATTATTGCTTTTCCATGCAGTCCCTTTTAAAAAAATATGGAGAGTTCATGGAAGATGAAGTTAATTTGCCTGTCTAATTCTAAATTCCAAATTCAACCATTTAACCTACTGTATGTAGAGTGCTGTTTGTTTTCTCATACACTTACCGGCGGTCTAGGTCTCTCAGTAGTTGTAGTCGGAGGTTCAGTGGGTGAATCGGTAGGCGGCTCGGTAGGCGGCTCGGTAGGCGGTGTAGTAATCGGCGGAGGTATCGGTCGCCAGGTAATCACGGGTACTTCGTTGTTCACCGTAGTCACCTCCCAAGAACTATTAACCGTAGTCACTTCAGGCATATCAGTGACTACTTCAGTAGTCTCGTTGGAACAACTACGCGTAACCATTGTAACGTCAGACTCGACACTTTCGTCGGTTTTGGTTTTTAACTCCTCGCCGGGCTACAATTAGTTGATTGATGTTAGTGCTTGATGAATGATAGCGGTTAATGGTAAGTATAGAATATTGGAGATAATGGTAATAAGGCTACCACTTTGAAATCCAGTTTCCTCCATTAAATGATTGTGTAAGTTTTACCACCAATATATTATACTTATTCTTTAAAATGGAATGCCTGCTCAAGGATGCGTTATGCCACATGCAAGTAAATGTAAATTAAAAACGTAATAAAAAAGCTAATAAAAATAAAAACACCAAATATTTTACTTCCTCAAAACCTATAAGTAATATATTTTAGGAAAGAGGTATGTTCGAGCTCAGTCAAGTCTTTAAAAATGACGACACCATATTTTAAAAACTAACCAAGTGAAGTCTTGAACAAAGCACACATAAAATAACTTGGCGCCTACATAAATCTCAATTCTTTTGTCGGTGAAGCCAACAACGACAAATATTGTTAATATTGAACTTGGCTCTCATTTCACATTTATGTTTTTGATGGTGTAAGTTATTTTTCGCTCGTTACTTACCACAATATCTGGTATTAGCGTCGGCATTGGCAGGTACACGTCAGGCGAGACTCGGACTGAGGTGGTGACAGCGGTGGAGGGGAGGAGCTCGCAGTCTGCGGCGGAGGTGGTGACGAACTGTACGCCTTGGTTGAAGTCGCCCACGCAGGTGTAGTTGCGGCAGCCCGCTGTTACCACGGAGTGCCCTGGAAAGTGGGGTTCAGAACGTTCAAGAATGGGCTAAGAATATTTTTGGTAGTCGTTGTTAAAATGACAAAAATGAAACCTTTACAGATCTTATTCATCATCATCATCATCGCAGCCTGTTTACGTCCCACTGCTGGGCACAGGCCTCCTCTCAGAATCAGAGGGCTTGGGCCGTAGTTCCCACGCGGACCCAGTGCGTTGCATCCATTGAATTACTTCAGTGGATTGTGCAGGTTTCCTCACGATGATTTCCGTCACCGTAAAGCTCGTGGTAAATTTCAAATATATTTTCGCACATGAATTGTGAAAAACTCAGAGATGCGGGCCGGGGTTTGAACCCACCAACCTCTGCTTGAGAGGCGATAGGTCAAGCTACTAGACCACCACGGCTTTTTAGCATGAGATCTTATTACGGGATTTAGACCCTGATTACCTTTAAGGTCTCTACCCATTACACCGTATCATATCATGAAACACACGTAAACCAACGTACAACCAACGGCGACGATAGATTAGGAAACGTGCTAGTGGAATAGTCTCATACTTTTCGATAAGAAGAATATATTTTTGCATGACACGTTGCTATTACGGTCATGATATGATACGGTGCAATGGGTAGAGACCTTAAAGGTAATCAGGGTCTACATCCCGTAATAAGATCTCATGCTAAAAAGCCGTGGTGGGGTTGTACGTTGTTTTACAGACAACATTTTAATATAATTTCGTTTAACAGAAATTTTTCATCATATTATCGTTTCATAGAATAATCAATACGCAGAACACTAACTTTGAAGAAATTTTAATCATTGATTTTTGTTACAAATATACATTTTTGTTTAGGTAGGTATTCATATGAAAGAATAACAAATCAAATATTCATTATTCTCGTATTATTTAGTTATTATAAAACTTATTACCAAGAAAAACATGCAATTAGTTTTCTGATGTGGTCGCAGTTCTAACCTAACCTAACCTACTTTTCTAGTAGCGAGTCGTTTCCGACGAGGTCACTGTTCTAACCTAACCTAACCGAACCAACTTTGCTGATAGCGATTTCTAACTTATTCTAAGATATTTTATCGAACAAACAATATTTGTTAAAAAATAATTCTACAATTTAATAAATTTGATAAATAATAAAGTGAGATTATAAGATGCATTGAATAGTTTTTCTGTTAAATATGTTTCATTCAAGTAAATAGTCGTTGAAACAATAATATTCGAAGTAAAAATACAAGGACCAAATATTATATGAAACATTTTGTGCGAAACGAAATTCTACGAAATTTCTGTCTGCGAAAGAAGGGAACACCGTCGCCGTCGCGTGTCATGTATGCGATTGACATTCCGTTCCTGAAACGTTCCTATTACAGTCATGGCATAATACGTAGTGTGTAGAGCCTTTAATGAGCTGTCTATATCCTAGTAACCATGTTCGTCTGTATGAGCACAGCAGATTCTTACTTATTTGACATCGGTTATATTAAGGTATTGCTCACGAACAACGTAGAAATTTATAACTGGAAGACGGGAGACCTGACCTACATAAAGCGGAAATTACACTTTCTTGTTCGCCGCATGCTGCATGCGGCGACCGTAAAAATGTAAAGAACACGGTAGTCGGCCGCATTCGACGAGCGACAGCTGCCACCGCCTTAATATGGGTGCCGCAGTAGACGGACAGACTAATGTAAAGACGACGTTCGTTCGCCGAAGTAGTTTGAAACAAAGTTCGGCGACCGCATTAGGTGAACGACGCAGTGTAATTGCCGCTTAATTAGTCGCGCAACTGCTACCTTTATTCAAGACAAGGTAAATTGTGAAGTCAATTTTCTGTTTGTCTAGGTACCGTGTTTTTGTTTATCGTAAACATCATACTCGTAATACAAGTAAGCCTGAACTAAAATTGAATAAATTACAACTTTTGAATGTTGTTAAATTTTAAGTATCTGTCTAGCACTCCATTCATAGAACCTTCTATTCCGCTCTTTTTTGCGGTATTCGCCAAATATGCACAAATATGCCTATTTTGAAACCTTAGAAACACATTTCATCACCTTACTCTAGTAGGACTGAACGGAATATTATTTGAGTAAGGCTCTATTTGTTCTTGACCTATGATAATTATTAGTTTCATGATAAGCCCCTCTCACCTTGCATGTCAGACGGCAGTAGTACTTTTAATTCGTTAGTGCAATGGAAAGAATTGGATTATAATGACAGACCAATGAGTCAAACGCTGACAACTTATGTACAAGTGTGGTGAAGGAACATTGAAGCGGTTCGGAAGTGAATTGCTATTTACTACCTCCGTATCTATAGTCAATACTAATTATTAACGTATTCTTTACGCCCGTTAACGCGAATGTGTCTCCACGGGCTGTTAATGAAAGTTGTGCGTGCAGACACATTCTACTTATTCCCGGCAGAGAAAGCATTGATCAAGCAATAAAAGTTCCTTTTGAATATTTTATCCAATTTAAGATTCTCTAAATAATTTAAGTCTTTTTTATTATAATTAGATAGTTCCTAATGCTGTAAAGTAAATTTTTACTGGCCGGTATTATAAATCCAAAGTTTTCTATAAAAAAAAACAATCCAAATGGTAATTTCAAAATAAATAGTCTTTTCTCAAACATGCTCGGAAATGTATGCGTTAATGTCACGAAATGGAGACATGAAGTTTCTCATTTATGGCTCCCTACCACCTCCCTACATAACTTCTTGGCCTAGGCCATGAAGTATGTATGAAAATCCATTATTGTCCGCTGCTCTAACTTTTTAAATTTGCTTACTAACATTAAACTGACAAAGGAAAAATTACGAACAGCCAACCACCACTACTCTGTAAGCATTTGCGATACTGCGATGCGATGCGATGCGATGCGATGGATGGATGGATGGATGGATGGATGGATGGATGGATGGATGGATGGATGGATGGATGGATGGATGGATGGGACGGACGGACGGACGGATGGATGGATGGATGGATGGAAGGACGGACGGACGGACGGACGGATGGATGGACGGATGGATGGATGGAAGGACGGACGGACGGACGGACGGACGGACGGACGGATGGAAGGAAGGACGGACGGACGGACGGACGGATGGATGGATGGAAGGACGGACGGATGGACGGACTGATGGATGGACGGATGGACGGACGGACGGACGGACGGATGGATGGATGGAAGGACGGACGGACGGACGGACGGACGGATGGATGGAAGGAAGGACGGACGGACGGACGGACGGACGGATGGATGAATGGATGGATGGATGGATGGAAGGACGGACGGACGGACGGACGGATGGATGGATGGATGGAAGGACGGACGGACGGATGGATGGATGGATGGAAGGACGGACGGACGGACGGACAAATGGATGGATGGATGGAAGGACGGACGGACGGACGGACGGATGGATGGATAGATGGAAGGACGGACGGACGGACGGACAGATGGATGGACGGACGGACGGACGGATGGATGGATGGATGGATGGATGGATGGAAGGACGGACGGACGGATGGACGGACGGATGGATGGATGGATGGATGGAAGGACGGTCGGACGGACGGACGGACGGATGGATGGATGGATGGATGGATGGATGATGGATGAAAGGACGGACGGACGGATGGATGGATGGATGGATGAATGAAATATTTCCTCGGACGAAAGACGGATGGATGGATGGATGGATGATGGATGAAAAATATTTCCTCACATTGTTTGAGAAAAGCACTATACAAACCTCGGCCAGAACAGGATTGCGGGACTCGTTTATCCGGCCTCGTCTACGACTCGGCCGTCTACCCGAACTCGTCCATCAATCCCTTACTTCATGGCCTCTGCAGTAATGTACTATTATTCTTCGCTGCGCTCGACATTTGCACCGCTGCATAAGTAAGCGACAATTTCAAGAACCGTAGGGCATTTAATTGCCGACTAAACACAAAATGGAACGATTAAGCCTCTTAAGATGAAGAATTACTCCTGACTCGCAATTAACTAGTACAAGATAGACTCGATCTAAGTACGTAATTATGTCATAATTTTGTAAATCAAAGGATGATTGCTGTGATTATACCGTATTTGAAACATGAAATGTTTATCATGAGACCAAAAGCTTTGGTGTTCTGGATTTTAAAAAAACGGCCAAGTGCGAGTCGAACTTGCGCACCGAGAAAATGTATAAAATAAAAACACGAGAAAACTTGTGGGATAAAAATTAACCCATTTTTAACCTTTTCTGGTTAAAGTGACTTATACAGCGTGTATTTTTGATAGTACCTCAAACTTTAAGGGCAGTTTGTGAAGGCCCTAATAATCACATTTTATTATGTTTTAGTAAAAATTAATTAGCACACAATGTATCACTACGCGATACTACTTTGTTTTTATTCAAAACGTCGCACTTGTTGACGTGACAGCTGTCACAGAACGTTCTCTCTCGTAAAGTATTGTACGCATTACATTGCTGCTCGAAAATATTTCAAAAAATAATTACGCTCTGGTAGTTAATTCTAAATCAACAATTTGTTTTGATATTCACAGCACTTAAATCTTCGTCTGGTTACAATTTGAGGTAGTATCAAAAATTCACGCTACAGTATTTAGATTAATTGCGATACAAAAATGGTAATGAACCGGTAATACTGCTACTGTTGGTGATTTTCTTGTATCAGATGTTATTATTTTACAATCGTAACACTACTCCTTAACAGCTTATATTACGAACCATAATTTCGCTCTGTCGCCTTTTGACCCCTGATGCTCTGAACTTGGTACTCGGAAACAAATGAGGTAATTTGGTACAATTACTGGGAGCAATGTGCACTATAAAGGACTCTTTGTATCTCTACACTGTCGCAGTAAAAGATGATTAAAAGCTTTATCATTATTATAGCACTTATTTTGTGTGCTATTCAATTATTCAAATGATGCCGAAAGTTTCATCATCATCATAATCGCAGCCAATACACATACATCTCACTGATGGGCACAGGCCTCTTCTTAGAATTAGAGGGCTTGGGCTGTAGTTGCCACGCAGCCCCAGTGCGGATTGGGAACTTCTCACACATCATTGAATTGCTTCGCAGGTTTGTGTTGTTTTTCTTCACCGTAAAGCTCGTGGCAAGTTACAAAGGTAATTTCGTATATGAATTTAGAAAACTCAGAGGGTCAAGCCCGGGTTTGAATCACGATCCTCTGCTTGAGAGGTCATATGTTAAACCAGTAAGCCACCACGCCCAATAGTATACGTTCGTGTTATGGATAAAGTTAGCAAAGACCAATCAGAGGATAAATTCAGGCAGTGTTTGACTATTAAACTGCTTATAGTAAGCTGGATACTTTCCTAGTAATGCACACAACAATACCTACTTGTCTCCACTACTACACAAACAACTATGTACTTAAAAAACATTGACTTACCTAAAGGAACGCGTCTCGAAAATGGAACTAAATCATCATTCCTATTGCAGAAATATGCCGGCTTCATATAAATGATCTCCAAATCCTCCCAAAATCCTGGAGGTACCGCTCTCATCTTCGGGTTCATTTGGACGTGGAGCAGTGCCGTCTTTCCGTCCAAGAACAGCCTCTTTATCTTAATCAGGTATATCACTTCGTTGTCCTTCCAACCGGACCCTTCTGTTGAATCTTTGAACTTCTGTAGAGTCTCCTCAGCCATATTCGGCTCGTCTACAGGGACCTCACCGAATCTCTCGACATATTTTGTTCTGTAGTAAATATATTCTTTTAATTTTTTCTCCCAAACGCGATAAATTTTGTCGAGGTTTTCAAATCTGTATTTCCTTTTCAGTCTGATTTTGATGGCGTACAGGTTTTCGACGTTGTCTTCTCGTACGAGCAAGGCTTTGTTTGATTCTGATACGCGAAAGTTTCGGGAGTCGATGTGGATGCACCAGTAATGGCCGTCAGCAATCGTCTTAAGAATGTATGTGTTATCGTCTTGACGCATCTTTTTGATGACGGAAGGGTAGTATACGATGGAATCGGTGAAACAATAAATATCAGATTCGTCAACACTGTCGTTTACAGATAAAACGATTTTATTTCTGAAAAAAAAGGATTTTTAAATCTAAATGTTATGTTAAATCCATTATAACTTCATCCTTAGAAACGAATCTGTGGGAAAGTCGCATAAACTGTATAACTAATATACGAGAAAACAACATAGAGATAAGCAGCGTGGGTGATCGATCTCTTCAACATGTCGTCATACATGAATTTGTTATTAACGCAAGTGCTGTAACTATCAAAATAATCTGTCATAATACCTTATATCTCATACTTGTATGAAATAACAGTTTACGCTACAACAACAGCAACTTACTCGACAACAGTGACGTTCAAACTAACATTGTTTAAATGTATGGAACGTTCGCAGATGACATCTCTGAATACGTAAGAACCGTTCACGAGGTGCCAGGTACCATCGCGGAGGGCCACCAGCGATGTGTTCAGAGAGAAGTCCTCATCTTTGAAATTCCATTCAGATTCTGGTACCTAAAAAGTAAGGAGCATCTTAATTATTTCTTACTTCATGTATGTACAGTCGAACAAATTGAATCATGCCCGAAGGTGGAACCACGGTGGAACCAATTAATCAATTTCACTATGATTTCCTTGAGAAAAGTATGAGATGTCAACATGACATTAGTAGCACAAAGGTTCCACCCTGAGTCATGATTCGAATTGTTCATATGCCAATATGCCAGTACGTTCATCCTGCTAATATTATAAATTCGTAAAGTTGTACGTCGTGCGTGCATGCATCCGTGAGTGCGTGTTTGTGTTTGTTATTCTTTCAAGGTAAAATTTGTGTGCAACTAAAACTTTGTGTTTGGATAAAGCTTAGGATACAAATAGCTGGGTGTATGGAAGAACACACTCCAACAAAAACACGCTATAAAAACGTGTCAAGTCTCGAATGAAGTAATTTGTTTATAAAATGTAGTAAAATCTCATAAACAGCCAATCGTAGGACGTGGATGAATAATTTTAGCTAAGATGTGACCTTTTGTGGGCTTGCATACTACTGGTGTCGTTGAAAATATTGTAGAAGTCATCGGTACTATTACAAACTCTCTTTTTTGAGTTTGAGTTAGAAAACAACGGCCAAGAAATAAGGAAGCCCACAAGAGCCAAATTTTGGCTACCTAGCATGTCCCCAGACAACCTAATTTTTATATCCCGAAATCTCAACCACTATATTTAGTGACATTAAATTAGGCATTTGATTTTTTGCCCAAAGTTAAGAAAAAAACAAAATGTAATCGTTGAAAATTGCCACGGAATAAAAAAAAACTAAATTTCAATTAAAACGCCAGATCTAAGCGAGCGAAGGCGCGGGTAAGCTAGTTGATAGCAATACTTACTAAATTACTACCGTCTTCATCGTTAACCCATCTCAAATTATCTCCCGATATCATTTCGATGCCCAAAGGACTAGTCCAATTAGTATCCACTACGTGCAGCAATGGATTGTTAGCGTATCTCCATCCTCGTTGCAGCAGCGCCCCTCCTCTTTTGAGGCACAAGTCCTGACCCTGCCTCCAATTAGCTCTGACCCCTCCACCCCCTATACCCGTCACGGGAGTTAAACAGGTCGGCTTTGGACTCCAAAACCTGTAGTAGTCAGTCAGCTCCCCGCAGCCGTCACTCGTCATATCGCCAGCGTCAGGGTAAGGGTGCACAATACAATAACGATAATGCCTCTCATTGCATCTCGCGGCAGTAAAGTTGCTCACAGGGCTTATTATTACGCAAAGTTCTTCATCTAAACCTAACGCAGGATTAAATTTAACATCATACGTCGATGTTAAGACGGATCCAGTGGTATCTGTGAAGGACCAATCTATAAAAGGCCCGCCGGGGTACAAGGATTTGTGGCCCGACCAAAGATCGACGTTTGACCTGGTGAGGTTGAGACTGTAGTACAATTGGGATGTGTAGAGATTGCCCGCGCAGTCCTCAAATGAATCCTCAAAGGCTTCAGGTCCTTTGAGCCGTAAGCAATAGGGTTCTTTATGTTTTGAGTAAGCTAAGTCAAAACCTATTGGGCATAGTGGTGATTTCTTGGGTTTTCCCACAACTACATTGCCCCACGCTACGAGGGCTATGGTAGCAGCCAACACGACGGTATCCCGATGCGGCAGAGGCATCTGAAACAACAAAATGGCGAATGTTTTCGTGTGATCTGCCCGCGTTATCTAATCGCGGTGTTAACGAGACCAGATATACACAATCAACCACTTAACGCTATTACACGTATTCCGACATTATTTACTTTCATTATGGAAATAGGGGAACATTGTTTTCTGTGGGAGGATGGTGGTATCTGAACTGAAAAAATAGCTAAGTCTGGAACAATTTACTTGCAAGAGTAAGATATGTGATATTTCAAATATCATTATATATATCTGCCTAGGTACTTCGCTGTTTTATTTTTATTGAAACCAAAGTTACTAAATACAACATAAAACTAAAACAAATACTATTATAATTTTATTTTTAACGCTTTTATTTTTATTAAAGACGAATAAATATTATAATTTATTATTATTAAACGAATGTTTGGCTTTGTATCGTAATTAGTCTATAAAGTGTACTTAGTACTCACTCTGACTACCCGCTAAACCCCATAAATATAAGTACTGACGAGAAAATAAGTATAACTGGACTCCCACTCTTCCTGCTTGTAAGTAGATATAGTGTGTCACATCAAGAACATGACTGGAAATGGCCCTATTTTTTTACAAGCTTTTTTTTACTTTTATGAACGAATGTTTACCTAATTTTTTGGGAGTTTTTTGTACAATTAAAAGAAAGCAAGACAAATTGCTCAAAAATATCCCTCTACACTTTCCAGCTACCTTAAGTGAAAAAAAGAAATGTCTATTTGCTCAGAACACGCAGGTCCATACATAATCAGCATGCAAAATTACAAATCGTACAAAACATTAAATTAAATTAAACTGCACATTAATGTGTCACTATGCTCCAGATAAGTGTCGGAGTCGCAATTTCGTGTTTACACAAAGAACTAACTCCTGTCAGTCCACCTGGTGGGAGGCCTGCCAACACTTCGTCTTCCGGTTCGCGGTCGCCATCGCCACTCGAAAACTTTTCTCCCCAATGGTTATCTGTTCTTCGAGCGATGTGGCCCGCCCATTGCCACTGCAACTGGCATATTTTCACAGCTATGTCGGTGACTTTAGTTCGTTGACGAATTCCCGTATTCCGGATTCTACCGCGTAAAGAAACTCCAAGTAGCTCTCTCTCCATAGCTCGTTGCGAAATTACTGCGTTTACTCGATGATACATGGCAAATTTTAACAGTAAACCGAATCCATTAGTCAATAAGCATCAAAACATCAATAAGTTAGTAATTTTCCTATCAACTATGGAGCCACGGTGTTATCGTTCTAAGAATTTACAATCGACAGTTCCCATAAGCGGCTCTATAATACTGTGGTTGTTGCATGGAGCAAATTAGAGCCCTGGCCGTTTGACAAAATAACTGCTAAAAAGTTTGACCTTATGCCGGCAACATTCTAATTAATTTGAGTACCACTCATCTATCGCGGTGTACTATTGGGTATACATCTACGAAACTGAGCTTATAATGTTATGGAATATTCGATCTCTGTACGTAGATATGTGCCTGGTTCAGGGGCATGCCGCTGACGAATGCAACGTCAGAGACGGTGACGCAACGGGGTCACGCCGTTTTGCCACCTAAATCGTCATCATTATCATCATCCTAGCCTATATACGTCCCACTGCTGGGCACAGGCCTCCTCTCAGGATAAGAGGGATTGGGTGTGTTCCCACTAGTTTCATTGACAATACTATTATAGAAATCTATTATCTCTTATAGTATTGTCAATGAAACTAGTGGGAACACGCCCAATTCATCTTATCCTGAGAGGAGGCCTGTGCCCAGCAGTGGGACGTTTATAGGCTAGTATGATGATAATAATGATAATAGAACTCTATTATAGTACTGTCAATGGAACTAGTGGGAACACACCAGGGATTGGGCCGTAGATCCACGCGGGCCTAGTGCAGAGTGGGAACTTCACACACACCATTGAATTGCATCGTTGGTTTATGCAGATATCCTCGTGGCGTAAAGCTGGTGGTAAATTTCAAATATAATTTCGCTTGAACCCACGATCCTCGGCTTGAGAGTCAAACCACTAGGCCACTACACCTTCCTTCTACTACTTACTATTATAATAGAGTAACGTACTTAACGGCCTGGCTGGTTAACTGACAGCCCAAACCACTGAAACTAGACACTGAAAATTTGGCTCACATATACCTTGAGAGAAGCGTGAAGAGATTTTTATGAAATTTCCACGGACCAGAGAGCTAGCGAAGTAAGTATTTATTCTTCCACGGGAACGAAACTACGAGATAAAACTAGCTAAGCAACAATGAAGCAAGATGACTTGAGCTGCATATTTTCCTGCATCTTATTATTTGAAGTACCTAAATAGATATGCTTTGTAGGCCGGAGGCTATATCTTAATGCACTAGAAGTCACTAGACGCAGCCATCGATTACTTCTGTCAAGCGATATACCGCGAGCTCCCGCGAATTAGGAAATACGCGAACGCGGGAAACGAATAAGCGAATGCATCAACAAAATAATATTGTGAAGCTAATTCCCTTACCGTTTTAATGTTCACGTTACTAAACCAAAACACCCATTCAGCAAGGTTCTAACAGTGACCATGTCTATTCACGACTGCAGCTCTGGTCTCAAAGTGTTTTACTCGTGGTAGAAGAGTGGCGAGTGGAACCTTCTGCGTTCAATTGGCTGTGACGGTGCCTTGGATTCCGATGAACTGAAAAAAAGAAAGTAACACGTTACTTAATTCAATATATCAAATCCTACGAAGACACAGACAGATTCATAAAATAAATATTACTATTTACGTGCTAGTCGGATTCAGTGAGAGTTCAATACTTTAAAGGCATGCAAAATTATTTAAATTTCATTGTACATAGTTAAATACATAGGTACACAGTAATTGACCAATTGTAGTATATAAGACTAAAAACTATTGATTAACTTGCTACTCGGGTTTTAGATAACAAATCTTTAAAGTCCAGATTCGTGTTAAATTTCAACTTTTGTGCTAGTCTTCGAATATTTTGAGCAAGCAAAGTTGATACCTATAAAGTGTGTGAACGAAATTATAATAATATTATTTTTCATCGTTCTGGCGAATTGAGAGAACTCCAAAGTAACTTCAAAGTACTGTAAAAATTCATACCTACTACAAAAAATTTGAAAATCATTTTATTCATTCGTTTAATTCACTTTTTTAATTTGTATAAACTTTTGGGCCGCATATGGCGATGTATGGGCAGAGCAAGCATGGGAAAATTTTTGGATACCTCATATTAATAAAATTAAGTTTAAGAATACATCTTGACACAAACGAATTAATTCAACATAGCCTGAAATTTAATCATATCATCATCATCCCAGCCTATATACGTCCACTGCTGGGCACAGGCCTCCTCTCGGTAGGTATCCTTTCATTTTGCCAAAAAACATTTTTCTACGTATAAAGATTCGTTTCACAAATGTTTCATTTGGGCAAAAGCATTTTATTCGAAAACTACGAGCTATTCAGGATTTATTACAAGACTATTATGTACTAGAACTACATGTTTAGGTTAGATTAAAAAAAATCCTGAAACATTTCAGAATATTTAAAATGCATTTGGTTAAATAAAAAATTTGTGAAACATTCTTTTGGTTAGATATTATAGTTAACCAGACATACAATAATGCGCATGCGTGCATAAAACTGTTATTAGATTTGGTACAGTAAAAGATGACGAAACATGTCTCAAATTGAGGCATTACGCAGCGTAGAAATAGTAGCAAAAACGGCCATTGATCGACGTTTCCAGTTAATGATGCGTGATTGGCATCAGCTCAGGAATTCCACACGTCGTCGCACTTGATACCTCCGATTGTAAACACAATTACTGATTTAGATCCCGATGTGTATCCGTCTGTCATTCATCAAAAGTATGCATTTTTATTACCTATAACGTGTGGGAGTTAAATATGCGTGAAAATGAGTTTTTCCTGGTAGTTCAGGAGAATATGCGTCAGAATCAAATTCCGCTTAAATAAAAAAAACATTGTAGTTTAAATAGGGTCTATACATAAATATTCTGTAGGGGATTGGTAACACTTGAAAATTTATGTAAAAGCAAGTCTTGTTTACAAATGCGACGATATACCTGCACACTGTTTCGCATGACCCATGTATTTTTTTTTCTTACTCCACCTTCTGTCACGCACAAATGTTTTTTTCTTTCATTCTCATGCTACACATACTCAACTTCTATTTATTTGCCACTAGTTGTTGCCCGTCACGCACAAATGTTTTTTTTTCTTTCATTCTCATGCTACACATACTCAACTTCTATTTATTTGCCACTAGTTGTTGCCCGTCACGCACAAATGTTTTTTTTCTTTCATTCTCATGCTACACATACTCAACTTCTATTTATTTGCCACTAGTTGTTGCCCGTCACGCACAAATGTTTTTTTTTCTTTCATTGTCATGCTACACATACTCAACTTCTATTTATTTGCCACTAGTTGTTGCCCGTCACGCACAAATGTTTTTTTTTCTTTCATTCTCATGCTACACATACTCAACTTCTATTTATTTGCCACTAGTTGTTGCCCGTCACGCACAATTGTTTTTTTTTCTTTCATTCTCATGCTACACATACTCAACTTCTATTTATTTGCCACTAGTTGTTTCCCGTCACGCACAAATGTTTTTTTTTCTTTCATTCTCATGCTACACATACTCAACTTCTATTTATTTGCCACTAGTTGTTGCCCGTCACGCACAAATGTTTTTTTTCTTTCATTCTCATGCTACACATACTCAACTTCTATTTATTTGCCACTAGTTGTTGCCCGTCACGCACAAATGTTTTTTTTTCTTTCATTCTCATGCTACACATACTCAACTTCTATTTATTTGCCACTAGTTGTTGCCCGTCACGCACAAATGTTTTTTTTTCTTTCATTCTCATGCTACACATACTCAACTTCTATTTATTTGCCACTAGTTGTTGCCCGTCACGCACAAATGTTTTTTTTTTCTTTCATTCTCATGCTACACATACTCAACTTCTATTTATTTGCCACTAGTTGTTGCCCGTCACGCACAAATGTTTTTTTCTTTCATTCTCATGCTACACATACTCTACTTCTATTTATTTACCACTAGTTGTTGCCCGCAAGTTCATTTACCAAGAAATCATTTATCGCGTGCGGAACTTTAAAACTTTCCGGGTGAAAAAAACTATCTTATCTTAAGTATCACAATCGGTTGAGTAGTTACGGTCGTTTCCATAACTTATGTATCCACTTTTTACCCGGCTGTTCACACTACTTTTACTTTAAACGTCAAAGCGCAAAAAAATAATTATTCACATTTATAATATTATAGTTTGATAGTGTTCAAGATTTAATTGAAGTCCTATGAATCACGAAAGGCGGATTATCTCCTAGCCTAGCGTGATTGTGTCCAATCGATCTGAGCGAAGCAAATAGTTGCGAGAAACGTTTTTGCGGCGTAAGCCTTAATAATGTCCGGTCACTTCTCATTCAGTTTATGATTTATTTTGCTTAAGGGTTCTTCATTAAATCGCACACACTTTAACAGTTTAACTATTTTTAATTATCCATCATGATGAACGTAGCTAGAAAGTTTTGCTAACGCTTGTTTTAGTTCTAATCTATTTTATTTATTTTTGTTAAAGAATTGACAGATCATTTGTCATGTGGTTTTCCTCCAATCCGTATCACTTTTATCTTTATCTCATGAATTTTCAAGAGCTACCTGTACATTGACATCCATGTATTTATTTGTGTGAATGTCGTCTGTGACTAACGCTATTGGAAAATAAAACTTCCCCCAAATCCGTTGAGGTCACCGGCAATCGAGATACGACTAGGGTTGTCATACGTCAGGATTTGTCCTGACATGTCAGGATTTTTGATCCTTCGCCGGGATTACGGCCGGACTTGGCCAGTGTCGGGGTTTTTAGAAATAACCTGATTAAATAAAAAAACTAAATATACATTTTCATGCATGATACATTTATTACAAAGTTTGTGCAGTTTTTAATTATTAAAACGAGAAATTAAGATTAATAAACAATCAACAAAATCAATAATAGGTACTTATTTTAAATCAATTTGAAATAGAATAATTACAGCTAAAAAAATCTTAATCAATATTTTTGTTTAAAGTTCTAGTTACCTTCTGCCATTGTTATTTGGTTTCAATTATTAATCAAGTCGTCAGTAATTTTAGGGCGATGTCAGGATTTATATCAGGACATTTAGTTTTTCCATTGGTAACCCTAGATACGACTAGCTTACTGTAAGTGACATTATCAGAATGTCTATACTGTCGATTCACTGCCTGATAAGAAAAACAAAGGTTGAGCAAAAAACCGTCCCGCCTCGCCGATTGTCATTTGTCGCATTCGAAGCATTTATTGTAAACAATAGTACTTTTTTCATTCAATGGAGTAATGTATAGGTTGTTCGTGCCCTGTAGGTACATTTTAAGTTTCATTTTGTAATCACTCAATTTTCAGGTTAGGTTAGTTAGTATATCCCCCAGCAATTCGATTACCTACCTGACTTTTCGCGTAAAATATATGGTTGTCAAATGATTTATTTCCTATCCTATAGAGACCCATAGATTAGAATAGATTAGTTTTATAAAAATCCTGAAGTAGGTAGGTACTTACAGTTTCGAAAAAGATCGCTCGTCTCATTTGAAACGGTTGAAAAATGAATCATTTGACTTTCTACAAGCTTTTATGTACTTTCACCATTCCCGTTGTCTGTATGTCTGTCTGTCTGTAATCAAATCTTGCAAGTTAAATTTGACCAACTTCCAGTAGTCACAATACAAATGACAATACGTGCGTGACAATACAATAATCTAGTAGTGACATCCTGGTAGTCCAGCCAGCGACTTGAAATTTGGTAAGTATGCAAATGTAGTTTGGGTGACAATGCAAGTACAGTCAACAAAAAGTACAGTCAGCAAAAAAAAAAGCTTGTATTAAAAATTTTTTTTTATGGTTAGGCGGGCTATTTTTATAATTCATGTGCGAAGTTACGTTAGAAAACCACGAGCTTTACGGTAGAGGACATCATCGTGAGTAAATCTGCGAAGCAAATCGGTGTATCTACGAAGTTCCCCATCCGTACTGAGCATGCGTGTGAACTACAGCACGAGACCTCTCTTGTTTTGCCTTTGCCCAGCAGTGGGACGCATATAGGCCAAGATGATGATGATGATGATGATGATGATGATGATGATGATGATAAACTGCAGCGCATGGCAATATCAGTTTACTTTTAACACACTTGTGCTAATGTCTGCGACATTGTGTCAGATTAAAAATTACATGCTGTGTTACGAAATGACTATGTAGCATTTACAAATTTATTTGACGAGTTACCATATCGCTGTCAAGCAGCTTTTGTACCGAATAAACTAAGCGGCAACGTTAGTTCGTGTTTTGCCCACTGGCACAACTAAGTTTGTTTTTGGTCTACTACTGAGAAACTGATGCACTTGTTTAAACAATATGTTTGAATAACCTTTTGAATTGTTTTACTTCTATGAAACTTGAACTCTTTTGTATTTTTATTATACCACCTTATCATTCATTATTGTATATTCAATAGCACGTAACGTGTTGTGGTTTACTATGGAGAACTGAATATTGTACAGTCACCAGCACCAATATCTGACACAACAAGCGTGCATAAATATCTGATACGACTCTATTTCTAGGGCCGGAAGGACGTTTCAGATATTTTTGCACGCTCCGCTGTGGCAGATATTAATGCTGGTGACTGTACGTCATGAAATGCATCCCTTCTTCATGAAAAATAATATTACGCTGCCGCTTCGTTTCTCTGAGTGGATGACAGGCCTATTTAATGGACGGCGAGTCACCGTCGACTTAAAAAAGTTTTGTGGGTATTCTTTACAGCAACAGGGCCAAATTTATTTTAAGTCATCCGGGGCTACCTCCCCGGAGCCTCGGCAAGGAAGGAGCCTCCACAATAGAGGGTTTAAAAATCCTAATTTTGATGATCAACTACTTACTTTGCGGTTTTCCGGTATAAATATGGCCAGAGGAAGTTCTGCTTTTGAATAACGATACTGACAAAATAAAATACCATATCGTCATCCTCATGTTACCTGGAATAACTGTTATATAAAATAAATAAATAAATAAATATCACGGGACAATTCACACCAATTGACATAGTCCCAAAGTAAGCTTAGCAAAGCTTGTGTTATGGGTACTAAGCAACGGATAAATATAATTACATAAATAGATACATACTTCATCATCATCATCATCATGACGTTGTCAGCCGAAAGACGTCCACTGCTGGACATAGGCCTCCCCCAAGGCTCTCCACATACAGACTTAAATACATAGTAAACACCCAAGACCCGAGAACAAACATTCGTATTTTCATACAAATATCTGCCCCGACACGGGAATCGAACCCGGGACCTCAAGCTTCGTAGTCAGGTTCTCTAACCACTAGGCCATATGGTCGTCTATATTGATTTAAGATATAATACGAAATGTATAGCAGTTACGCTGGACTTAACTATTATTTATGCTTCTAAAGCATTTTTGCTGCAATTTGAGACGTAACTTCCGAGACACCTGAAGCTGTTGTTATTAATCGAACACAGTATCTCAATAAATTACTTTGAAGTACCATTTACAAAATACCTGCATTCTTTTGATCTAAATCCGGAAAAAACATCTTTAATTTACTCCGACGATGTAAGTATGGTGAAGCATAAGGAAGTGTTTTGAATGAATTAATGGATGAATTGGTTATTTACTGGACATAATATGGTATAAGTAGATACTTGTGTCATTACTATTAATGATTCATAATAATATGTTCGGCCATCAGATACGTAAGAGTTAATCTAAAAGAACTTAACCCGTAAATGCATGTTTGACGTCGATGCCGACCGAGAAGGAGCTGGCGGGTCGATTTGGACACGTACGCAAAGGACAGGTCTAACATAGCGTCAGAACGGCAGTTGTGGAGGTCGGTAGGGGAACCCTTTGGCCAGCAGTGGACCAAAATATGGGCTACTTAAATAAAAAGAAATGTAAAAATTAAAATTACATAACATTATTGTCAATACTTCAATTTAACAACAACCATTTAGGGTCCCGGAGCCAAAATGGCAAAAACGGAACCCTTATAGTTTCGCCATGTCTGTCTGTCTGTCTGTCCGTCCGTCCACGGCTTTTCGGGGACTATCAATGCTAGAAAGCTGTAATTTGCACGGATATTATATTAACTATGCGACAAAATAGTACAATAAAAATTCAAAAAAAAATTTTTTTACCTTCCATAGACGTAGTGTAGGTGATTTTTTTTTTCTGATCCAACCCTTTGTGTGGGGTATCGGTGGATATATGTCTTTTAAAACAATTAGGGTTTGCTTAGACGATTTTCGATTTAGTGATTTGTTTGCGAAATATACAACTTTAAAGTGCAAATTTTCATTAAAATCGAGCGTCCGCCCCCCTTTAAAATTTAAACCGGTGGGTGGAAAAATTTGAAAAAAATCAGAATGGTAGTAAGTATATCAAACTTTCAAGGAAAACTAGGCATAACGGCTAAGTTTTTTTGAGAATTATTTGTAGTTTATGAGTCAATAGCAGTCTAAGGTATAAATATACATACTTATACTGGAAGATTCCGTATTAAATACGAAATCCTCAGTAAAATATTACTTTTTTTTTCGTAATGGCTACGGAACCCTATTTTGGGCGTGTCCTACACGCTCTTGGCCGGTTTTATTTTGACATGTTGATACCTGACTATTAGTTTATCAAAGGATTATCTGAAATAATAAAAACGAAAATAAATAAACGATTAGGCCGTCGTTTATCAGAAATAGCTATTTAAATATTATAGGATGTAAGGATTATGAAACATGTTATTTTGATACTCCTGAAAAAGCTGTAGTCTCCTTTTCAATCTAGTATGATTTTTCAAACTTTTATTCTTCAGTAAAGCAATTTTGATGGAAAGAATCAAAACAAACTCTATTAAAAAGTACCTACATGCTTATATTTGGCCAAATTGTGATATTTTCATAGTTTCCGATAAACTAGCTGTCAAGCTGTGTCACATTGAGGTTTTCTGAAAGTAAGTATAAGTACTTAAGCAATCTTGTCTCATGAAGCCTTCTACATATCTATGTGAGAATATATGTTTTCCGAGTTATACCATTGATTAGGATATTCGAGGGGAATGCCTCTTTCAGGGCGGGTCTTGAGGGTGCAGCAAATTACTGTTTACATCACCGAGCTGATATGTTATCGAGCATAGCATTACTAAAAGCAATCGCATATGTGTACGCTAAATTAAATATAGGTATAACGAAAAGTTGGTTCTTAGAATTGAATAGATATTTTATCCAAAAGGAAAATAAGGGTTACGTGAGTTTCATGGGTAAATATTATTAAGTAATATTCCTTGTCTAAAAATGATTTTACCTTTAATACACATAACACAATATAAATACTATTCGTTCATTTTAAATGTATTGTATTCAGATTGAAACGCAAGTATATTTTAGAATTTATTTTACCTATGAAACTCAAGTAGCGCTTATTTTCTTTTGTCTAATATATATTTTTTGAAGAGAATTTTTTAAGGGTAAATGAGAAAATCCTTTACACTGTAGTAGGTTTTTCTGACTGTATCTGCAGCTTAGTTTAAAACTAAGCTAACTATATGCTCTTGCACACACTGCGGCAGATTGTTAAAAATGTTGTGTACAAAAAAGCTGTTTTTTCTGTAAAATGCTGTCTTAGACACACAAACATGAAACAGTCGCCCTAGATTTTGCTCTAGGTATTCTAGAAACGTTTTTTACTGAGTGCCTACACATTTTTAAAGGGAATGTATATTTTAAGTAAATACGTAAGCTCGTAATAATTTATTTTTTATTTTATACAAACGCATTATTATGATGGCACAATTGAAGTAAAAACTATCCTAAGGGGCTGTTTCACCATCCATTGATTAGTGTTAAGTGACGGTTAAATGTGATGCCGTCTCTATTTGTTTTGTTCGAATAGACGGAGACGGCATCGCATTTAACCGTCACTTAACACTAATCAATGGATGGTGAAACAGCCCCTAAAAGTAACAACTATATTATGTACAATTGGCCCAAGTTTTATCTTATCCCTGCAGAAGAGTACCCATAAAGCTGGCTGCATATCCGCGCTGGATTGTTATCCCAAGACGTTATTTTATACATAAACATTAAATGTAATAGTAGATTGATAACCAAGGGTGGAAAGTGACCCATTTCACCCGAGATATTTCTGGCGCTCGAACGAAGTTCGAGGGGAAATGGGTAAGTTCACCCGAGTTAGACACTACTATTCATTACGACTGTGAGGAAAAATACTACAAAAAAGAGTAATAATAAATTAAATTAACTTATATCCAACCTCCTTACGTGCATGTTACTGTGTTTATTAAAAAAATACAGATAAATATAGTAAACTTTTACAATGCGTTCTCCTTCAGTGAGCGTGTTGACAGTGAAACTGTGTTTACCTGAAAAATGGATGTTTGTACCAGTCATAAATATATCGTCGGTGATGAATCATAAGTTTTTCTGAAACTGTTTATCAAATAGGTAATTTAGAGTAAACAGACAAGGTTTATCAGGCTAGCCAGTATTTGCATTGCCACGGAGTCACGTTCCGGTGACAATATTACATTGGCTATGTAATGATAGTGTGGATTTTACGGATTTGTTAATGATTTAGCCGCAAATCGATAACCAAGACTCTGTCAATAGCATATTATGGCAAATGCCTTCAGTGCTTCAATGAAATATGTACCTATATAGCACAAGATATGAGGAAGGTCAGATAAGCGCATCCTTTAGGACTTCCTAGGTCATATTATGACTCAATGGTTGAAAGTAGGACAAGTAGGACAACCATGAAAGGGACCATCTAATTGATAAGCTCGGAAAGCGACATATTAACTAATAAAATGAAACATTGATTAAAAAGTAAAACAGGATATTACTTACAATTAATTGACAGAAGGCATACTGTGACAAGGTATCAGTACCTAAAATCTTTATTTACACCCCTTTGGGTGTAATGTAAAAGATATTTTTGACCTCGACGTACATACGACAACAATAACAAAAAGTAGGTGTACGGTCACGATCGTTAATTTGGGACCCATTTCGTGAAAAAGTGAAGTCCTTTGAATTGTCATACAAAATGACAGATATTCGATCTTAAGTGGGTCCCAAATTAACGATCGTGACTGTACATAAAAAATAAATAAACTAAATCCTATTATTAAAAGGAATCCCCTTATACAAGGTTCTGAAGATACTGGCGGCTTAAATAGCTTAGTTAATTTGTAAAGGCTGACCAGAATTATAAAAAACCTCGCCATATTGCGGAAAACCAATAGAACTAATTTCTTGCACTGGTAACACTAAATTCAAATGTCGTCTGTCTATTGCTGTCAAAGTTTAACGTTGTTTGCGCGCGGTATTTTAAAGTGTTATTTTGTGTTTTTGTGCGTTAAAATTCCTAAGATTATCCATAGCCTTAGAAGAAAAAAAACACAAAGTATAAATGTATTTGTCATAGAAGAAGTCTGAGGGATTAGAAAATATTCCTTTAAATAACATCACCGACACATTGTAAATATGACTGGTAGGTATTGTATAGTAGGTAAGTGTAAATAATGTTGCAATAAAAACGTAGAAGTGCTGCCCTCGCGTCAGGTTTTATTACATTCCTGGTCAGCCTTTACAATTGAAGTGAAAACTATCCTAAAAATAACTATACCTATAAGCAATTTGCCCAAATCTTGGCCCTAACAAATAAATACCTACCTTAGTTGCAAAACCTTAATAACCTTTAACACATATCCAGTTTTGTAACTGGAAACTTTTAGTCTTGCAAACTTTTCGACATTGGTTCCTAGAGATAGCTGAAAATTTCAAATTTTGATTTCTGAACACGAAAAAACGCCAGTAGGTATGTAGTTTAATCTTAAATTCCTAGTATTTATTTTGTTGCGCTCCTTCACTTATCATATTTCAGTTAAAAAATAGGTAGTAAGTAATATTTCTTAAATAATAACAGTGTCTATCTCCTGTATGAAAAACATTCACAAATGGAGATGTTATCGTAAAAGGTTTTGATATAATATGCCTATAGCCGCTTCGTGAATAAAATATAAGCAACATCCCTTCTCTGGCGAATACAGATATGTCGTCGAATGACTCACACGTCAAAGCCTTAGATAGAGACATTATTTATTAAACACAGAAACTAACAGGTCATTTGCTTTATTTCTAACTAAAGATACACACTTATACACTCATCAAAAGTACCCAGGAATATTTTTTATCCCTAGTTAGTTTTGACCATTTCAATATTACTGAGTCAAAACATAAATGTGTGTATAATATGGTATTTGACTAATATTTTTTATGTTTTATAAATTAAAACTTTACAATGCCTGTTATCGAATAGAGAAACAATTTTTAAGCTACATTTACAAGTAATAAAGTTATACAGGTTTAAAATTCAAGATTAGACAGAGAAAAGCATACTTGCACACGCAAGTAGTGCCATACTTGCTGCATAGAGAAAAGCGTTTGAGAATGAGACAGGAATATTGATTTTTCAAAAAATCATTATAAATCCAATTTTAAGTTTTCTCTTCGCTAAACAGTGTCTGTATATCTATATTTTCATAATAATATATTCAGGAATTGTCGAATACCGTATTGTACATGCACTTTTATAAACTGCGATGAACTGACCACTTGTATCAGTTAAGTAGGTAGGTACCTAGGTACTTGTAAACGCAAACACAGCTAACGCAAAAACATAGTAACTTGCGTAAGTAAGCACTTATAACATACATTTACATACATAATATTTACATATTTACATTTGCTGACTAAATAGTTTGTAGATTATTATTTTTTAAACGATACTAAATAAAAGATGCACGTAGCGTAGGACGTCCTCAGGCTCGGTGGAGCGATGATCTTCGCAGGGCGGCTGGCAAGAGCTGGATGAGAGTAGCCGAGGATCGTGCTCAGTGGCGTGCCATGGGAGAGGCCTATGTCCAGCAGTGGACGAACATAGGCTGATGATGATGATGATGAAATAAAAGATGATGATTTTATTGTTACGTAAAATCTAGGACCATAATATTTATACAGTCAATCGTTGATAAATATTTAAGGACATCCCTTCTGCCACTGACAATAAGATTTGTTTACTTGCAGTGATTTTTGAACGGTGCGTGCAAGAATAAAAAGAATACTTAATGCAAAATTTGAAATAGAGTCGCATAAGACATTTATGCACGCTTTGCTATTTCAGATACCTATAGGTGCTAGAGACTGTACAAAGTCGCATTTTTAGTGCTGGCAGTTAGAGTTAGTATATAGGTAATAAACACTTGTCGTTTTTGCACAAGTTACTCTCAGTTCACGCACTAGTGTTTTTTTTTTTTTTTTTATTTGACTGGATGGCAAACGAGCAAATGGGTCTCCTGATGTTAAGAGATCACCACCGCCCATAAACATCTGCAACACCAGGGGTATTGCAGGTGGTAGGACCTTGTGCAAGGTCCGCCCGGATTGCTACCACCATCTTGCTCGCTAATCCTGCCGTGAAGCAGCAGTGCTTGCACTGTTGTGTTTCGGCGTGGAGAGTAAGACAGCCGGTGAAATTACTGGCACTTGAGGTATCCCATCTTAGGCCTCTATGTTGGCCTAATGTATGTGTAATGTGTACCTAATGGATAATAATGGAAACAAATAGTACTCGTACATAAACACTCTACCAAAAAGTCTAAAGTAATTCTTTAAAATCCCAAAACTTCCACTCACAGCAAGCGTGAACAAGACGATTATTCGAGCGTTTAAACTACCTCATTTTTCTGGTCACATTTTTTACGAATTGGCTGTCGTTTTCGATTATTTGTTTGAGTTCCTGTATCATCATCATCATCCCAGCCTATATACGTCCCACTGCTGGGCACAGGCCTCCTCTCAGAACAAGAGGGCTTGGGCCGTAGTTCCCACGCGGGCCCAGTGCGGATTGGGAACTTCACACGCACCATTGAATTGCTTCGCAGGTTTGTGCAGGTTTCCTCACGATGTTTTCCTTCACCGCAAAGCTCGTGGTAAATTTCAAATGAAACAGCCGTGGTGGCCTAGTGGTTTGACCTATCGCCTCTCAAGCAGAGGGTCGTGGGTTCAAACCCCGGCTCGCACCTCTGAGTTTTTCGAAAATCATGTGCGGAATTACATTTGAAATTTACCACGAGTTCCTGTATGTTTACAGAAATTTGTCCAGAAAAATGAACCGGTTGAAATGCTCTATTAATCGCCCAAAATATTTTTTTTGACAAGCGGAGGGCACAGGCTCATCCCCATCGCCCAGTGTGTTTAATACGGCCTTGTTTACAGCTCAAGCACCTTCCGGCTTTATGAACAATAACAAACGTCAAAAAAGTTACAACTTACAATGAGAACTTATTTTTTTAATGTTTATCAAGATACTTGTAATCTTAACGACCATCATAATAATAAGGACATTTGGGAGATCGGAGATTGCATCGGACAATGCTCAGCACTTGACAGTCGTTAACACAAGGTAGGTGTTATTTTATCAAGTTTGTAGGATAATGTTCGTTTATTACCAGAATAATACCATGTACTTATAACACTAGTAAAAAAAGCCGTGGTGGCCTAGTGGTTTGACCTATCGCCTCTCAAACAGAGGGCCGTGGGTTCAAACCCCGGCTCGCACCTCCGAGTTTTTCGAAATTCATGTGCGGAATTACATTTGAAATTTACCACGAGCTTTGCGGTGAAGGAAAACATCGTGAGGAAACCTGCACAAACCTGCGAAGCAATTCAATGGTGCGTGTGAAGTTCCCAATCCGCACTGGGCCCGCGTCGGAACTATAGCCCAAGCCCTCTTGCTCTGAGAGGAGGCCTGTGCCCAGCATTGGGACGTATATAGGCTGGGATGATGATGATGATGATAACACTTGCACAAATTGATAAAATGAGTAAATAAAATTGCAGGGAATCCCTTAATTAAGGCGAACAAAAGCCTAATTCATTGCCAGCCAGACCATAGACATGTCGTTTTTACGACTGACTCTAACCTAATAAACATAGCCATTTGTTTTATTGCTATAATGATAGCTAACAATTTTCTTAAGTACGTCTCATCTTACATAAGTACAATATTGTATTGTCAAATTGCGTTATTTCTTATGCACGTATTACGGATGGGTAAATATTTATACAATGTAACCGGATCATCACTAAAACAAGTTTTTTCCTATTAGGATCTATATTGCTAAGCTATATCACTTTATTGTGACAAAACCCACACCTACAGCTTATTTTGCTGACCGTACTTTATGTTGACTTTACCTACTTATTTTGTCACCCACAATACATTTGCATACCAAATTTCAAGTCGATGCCATTAACCGTTGAAGAGTTCCGTCCGGACTACCAGGATATCACTACCAGGTTATTTTATTGCCACGCAATTTACATAAGTATACCAAATTTAAAGTCAATCCAACCACTGGAAGTTGGTCGAATTTAACTTGCAAATTTGATTACATTGACAATTTGATGACAACGGGACGTGAAACTAAATAAAGCTTGTAATAGTAGATTGTTCAACAAGGAAGGAAAAGAACCAATATCACACAAGATAACTTGGCACCCGAGCATAGCAGAGTTTCGAGTGTGATATTAGTGTTTTTCCCGAGTTAAACACTCTGCTTTTCATTTCGACTACAAGGAAACTACAAAATTATACTGCAAGTACATGAGAAAAAAATGTATCGAGTAAAAATAACTAAAATGAATAGAAAAAAATGTACAATGAATTCATAAAAGACTAGGTCACTTTTTTTAAGCATAGGACGGTAATCAATGTAATTTAAAAAAAACAATTGACTTTATTGTTAAGCAATAAATTATTTAACAACATTTTAAATGTTCAAAATAATATAAACAGTAGGTAGATAAAATAGGGATTTTACTTAGTCAATTTATTTCTAAAATTAGTAAGTTATCAATATCACTATCAATTGAACCACAAAGAGTTAAGTTAAACTGTACAGAGATAGGCTGTTTGGACATTTACCTACCAATTGTTTTTTATTCTTAACAATTTTATTTTTTTTGTTTTATATTTCTGCGTATAATAAACAATGAAGATTTAACAATATTTTACTTGCATTATAAAATTTGTAATATGACTAATTACGAAAAAACTCATAATTATACCATGTACATGCCGTATGAAATACAGTGTTCCATTGACATCCAATGCCTTTTATTTTTTAATTTATATTTACCCTTGGAAAGAATAGTTATTTGTGTCACAAGGGAGCAAAATGGTGTATTTACGGCGAGGGCGTAAATTGAATCCAGAATGTAGTGAAGGATTCTACATAGAATCCTGACGTAGCTAGGATTCTAAAGTAGAATCCTAAGCGTATGAGGGATTCAAGTGTTAGCGCCCAAGATGAAATAATTTGCTCCGAGTGCTCATACAACTTTTCACCGAGCATTAATAAACTTGAAAAAAATAATCTTATATTTTAAAGAAAACCATCATAGAAAATGGCGTGGCTTTACAATTATCAACTTCAAAAAATGGCATTTGCAATAAAACACTTAGAAAAGCCTTGAAGAAAAGTTGCACTTTGCTCCCTCTCGTCAGGGAGGAAAAGTTACTTTTCTGAAGAGATGTGAAAATTAATAGTTTCACTCTGTTAGACATGTATAAGTATGAGAGATGAAAAAAATATTAAATTCGCTTTATTTTGTTTTTGTAGCTCCCGCTACTATTACTGTTAATGTAAGACTAAACGGAGAACGAGACAGATTTTTATCGGTTCACAGACAACTCGAGCCGTGTAAACACGATTACACATCTCCGTTTTATTGTATCACTGAATGGTAAACCGTTTTATAGGTAAAACGACATTGACTTTTTATTCGAGATCGCCTTTTTCTCCAGTTACGCTGTTTAAACGCGTAACAGAAGGTTAACCTGTACTTATACTACTTAAGAAACCTATTTCCTTTCATATATCCACAAACATCTACAAAGTTTCCAGCAGATATACAGTGTCACTTTGAAGTTACTTGAAAATTAAATGTAGGTAACTATGAATACGGTATTTGACCACTCCTGATTTTGCCATATCTTAATATTATTATGAGAATATATATATATATAGATAGTGTTTAGCGAAGAGAAAATTTAAATCGGTTGAAAATTGGATTTATAGTGATTTTTTGAAAAATCTATATACCTGTCTCTTTCTCAAACGCTTTTCTCTATGCAGCAAGTATGGCGGTACTGGCGTGTGACGTCACATGCCAGTATGTATTTCTCTGTCTAATCTTGAATTTCAAACCTTTATAACTTTGTTATTTGTAAAGGTAGCTTAAAAATTGTTTTTCTATTCGATAACAGGCATTGTGTAGTTTTAATTTATAAAACACATACAAAATAGTCAAATACCGTATTTCGCTATGTAATATAATGTACATAATGTGCTGATCGCCATACTATGCATGCATGCATTACATATTTATTTTGCTTATACTGCCCAAGCCTTATGACGTCTAAACGTCAGTATGAAACCTACTATTATTTAAGTTTACATTAAGGTTTCTGAGATTTCTAGCTCACAATCGATTCAATGTAACAATCACTTTGTCTCTATTATCAATAGAGCAAGAAACATGTAGCCAAGAGCATTGTCCAGTCATAATTAAAGTACCATGGCGTACAATCAAGATAGCAAAAACATCCATAGTTGTGCAACGAACTAAACCGCAACAGTAGAGTAAGCAATTTGTTTCTATGCAGTTATTTGATTCCATTAGTCAACTCACGTTACCTAGTACCTACCTACCTACTTTTGATGTAAAGTAACCAATGAAGACAGAAATCGAAGGAAGGTTTTTTCCTCTCAAAATAATTTGTATTTCTTATTTCAGTGTGTTTATCGGATGCATAAAAGTAGAAAATTATACATGATTTTCTAACAAAAACAGTTATTATTTAAATTGGATTTGTAAACTGAGTCGTGTTTAACGGAAGGCTTGTAATGAAAACAGGTATTTTTACTCAGTCAAATAAAATAAGAACGCACGATTGTTCTTGAAATTAAAACATTTAATGACAGGAGTTTAATAAATAATTGCCTGGCGTGCGATATATAACCGCTCAAGTGTCCATTTCCCAACTTTCACTTCCCGAAACGATACGAAGTATAATAAAACAATGCGTTAATTACAAACAATACGATGTGAACTACTTTTGAAACCAGGATCGAATTAATTTATTATTTTTCCCAGTGGATATTCACACGGCACCTGCGCTTTATTCGCAAATAAACTTCCTCGTAAGTTGAACGCAAGCTCGGAAGTTTTGCAGTAAAATAATTATTTATCTTCAAGATCTTTTTCTAAAGTAATTGCCTAGACTTATATGTATATATAGTACTTATTAATTCATTAAAGAATGAGTAACAAATTGGGAATAATCATTTTATTGAGTCGCTTAGGTTACTTTTATAATTTATTTTATACTTTTGGCCCTGTGCTGCTTCTGATTCTGTTGAGCGAATTTTTATTAATATTTTGTGGTGCCTCGTCATATAAGATCAATTACATTATTTTAATTTTATAAATGATTTAGGTATAAATAAAAATTATAAAATAAATTCCGTGAAGTTCTTAGAAACGTATTATAAATATTAAAAATCATTCAATTCCACGCCTGTTCGTAAATATTTTTGTCTTTATAAAACGATTTTGTACAACTAAGATTAAATATTTTAATGTTAAGATCAACTATTTTTGATAAGCAGATAATTCTTACATTATTATAAAAATATTTGGAAAGTTTTTTTTGTCGATAAATCGATCATTTTCCATTTTTCAGTATTCATTTTTACAATATTAATTTCAAAAATTATGACCTGTTGCGATCCAAGTTATGTTACTTTACGATTACCCTACCATGAAACACGTGGTTTGCATAATGTAAAGTTATAAAAGTAAATTATGTAGCTTCTCTTTGCTATTTTCTTAATTAAACCAAAAACACGTGTTAAGTACGTAACTACTTGTAACAGGAGTAAACGTAATAGAAAATCGAATTCAACTCTTTTTAATATTATTAAGATATAGCCGCGACCTGATATTAAATATAACATTTCACAGACGATTCTATGTAAATCATGGTTCTATCTAAATCTGTAGATTGCTTTGACAATGTTCTGTAAGTTTTACCTTTCATTTGTAGACATAATGCCACCTGTTTCCACGAATTAGTCCGTCTGCTGAAAGCAAAGCCCGATAAGCCATTAGGAAGCCCATTTAGAAATCGTTCCGGCCCAGTTTGGTCCAATTAATGTTTTACTAACAGACAGGCAGGGTGAGCTGCATGAGGCGTGTTAACTACCGTTGAAGTTCCTCAATATTCAGTATTGGCTCTTCCTAATAAAAGTTATGTCTTTTAAATATTCTAAATGGGCAATGAAGCGTCAGCACAGGTCATAAATCTTTAGAATGGCCATTCAATTCGGTAACTCGTTAGTCATTCCAAACTAATACCGTACTAACATTAGCAACATTAGTCTTAAAGATTTCGTGTCTCATGAAAAAAAATCGGAAGGCTTATGTTCACTCGCGTATC
>NC_133476.1:20562151-20564904 GCF_025370935.1 Choristoneura fumiferana | reverse complement strand
TCCAATTTATTTAAATACGTCTTTTAAATTTGAGGGGAGAGTTACCGTATCGACGGATGAACATTAAATGTTTGACAGTTACGAAACCCATGAACATTTTGTATGGGAAAATGTTTTTTTCTTTTATTTTTTCTTAATTTTCAATGTTTAATACTAATTATCCTATTCCTGACGAAGACAAATCCAAAAACACAAATATCATAAAAATTGGTCCAGCCGTTCTTGACTTATAAATGGTGTAACTAACACGACTTTGTTTTATATTTAGGTACCTACAGATGACATCGAGTCACTGCCTCATACAAAGGAAGTGCAGAAAAGGAAAATAAAACGCACAAGCCCACTTAGAAATACAGTTGTAATAAACATTAAATTTATAATTACATTATTACACGTAATATACATAGCCACTCTGTATTTTATTATAGGTACCTATATGATTTAAAGACAGGAGTAGGCAAATCGACAGCTTATAAAAATATATAAGTGCGGGATATTTCATAACAAAGCTCAGGAAATGTTACACCTGGACACAGTGGAATTAGTGTCGAAGATTAACAGAGTTTAGGGTTGCTACACACATAACCGGGCCGGCATTGTCGGTTCGGCAGTATATGTGAAACAAAGCCGACTCGAAGCAATTATTCGGCATATCTTGCCTAATGTAGGAATGCGTGCAGGAAAGTCGACCGGTTTTACCCCCAAACACCATCTACATGTATTCAAGTTTACCGCTCTGTTGTGCCGATTTATGTCGGCCCACTTATGTGTGTAGCAACGCTAAATGTATGGTACTTTTCTCAAAAATGACCGTAAAAGTTGACATTATTCTTTACATATCAGAAGGTGAAGTGCATAGTTTATGGTCAGCGAAAAATTAAAAAGTTAAAAAGATTGCAGGCGCGCCAGCTCGTCAATAATAAATTAGCGCGCTAGCGGGGCTACTACGAAACTCGAAACTTGAAGTTCGTGTCGTGCAGTCCCTCTACCTCTAGTATTGTGCAAGTGTCAGAGGGACCGCACAACACGAACTTCGAGTTTCCTAGTAGCCCTGCTGCAATCAGTCACAACTTTTTTTTAAAGTTAAAAAGGCCATGGAAATGTTGGCACAAGTCGTATACAGCCAAGTCTAATGGCCGGTACCAGATATTTTGTTGGAAACCAGGACTTTTTTTATTGGGTCTGAAACAGCTTCTGGAGTTTTCGGTGTAAAAATACACCTGCAGTTTATTTTTAATGAAAAAAAGGCGGGAAAGCATACGAAAATATTGGAATAAAATGAAATGTTATATTATATTTTGTGAAATTTTTTATTCTATTTCAGAATTATTCACCATTTTTGAGAAAAGCTTTATATTAGTCTCGGCTGGAATAGCAATTCCTGGTTTCGTATTAGTTAAACTCATACTCAGCCAGCAATTGGCTATTTCCAGGCCACGACAATAATCTACTATTACATTATCGACATATTTTCCCCGCACTATCTTTGAGTGAATGAAATGGCCACTTTTTATTTTTACACATTAAAAAGACTTAAAATATAGACTCACTTATCAGTCTCAAATTCCACTTCACAGACAGTACAAGCCACCATGATGGTTATATTACATTCATATAGAGTCAATGACATTTATTTCCTACTAATTATATCGTATTGGATATTTATATTACACTAGGACTCGACTGCGACTTACAGAAACAATAGACAGGGTAATGTAATGAATAATGATACTTCAAATCAAGTATGTTTTAAGATAGCAAACAAGCAAGCATGTTACTAAAAGATGATACATCAACATCAGTGATGATTTAAATATTACTATCTAAGTACTAAGAATCTCAAGTTCGTATGTAATGAGAAATAAAAAGTCTATCTATGTTGATGATCTTATTAAACCCTTATAAGGCAGAGGCGATTTAGCGACCACATGCATTGAGTTGGAAACTGAACCTTATTGCTTTCATAATACGTCACAATTTCCATTGTAATTATTGAAAATACAACTAGCTTTAAAAATATTCTTTGTCAGGTACAGTCAGCGTCATATAGTACGTCGCAGCCAAGATCACCAAATACTTGGAAACATACAAAATAGTCATTACCAGTGACTCACAATCAGTCAAAGCGGTCAAATTGTTCGAGACATTCATCGTGTACAAATATACCGGAGCACGCACGTCGCCAAATACTTTATAACATTCAAGCCGACATTAGCCGGTACTAACCGTAGCAGCCAAAGTATCCAAAAGTATGGGACACCACAGGAAAATTAACTTTATTACATACCGTGTAAGGTCCACTGATCCAGTTAGCTAGTCATATTTAATACAATGTGAACGGTGTTCCATTTTCAGTCTCTTGGTGCAAAATAATAATATAATTTAATTAAATAAAAACTCTTTTATAATGTAATTATACTGGCCAATTCAAGCCATATTTAAAAGGAATTCCGTTAATCCGAACTTCTGACAATGTAAATAAAAATGTGAAAAAGCCGTCAGGCTCCAAATAAAAGAGACGGCACTATCACTGACAAGTTGGTACTCTTTTCGGTGATCGTCAAAAACAAAAAGTCGAATCTTATGACGTGTTAATTTATTTCGCACTCAACTCGAGATTAAACCTTAAACCTTTTAAATAAAGCTCAGTTTTCTAATGTGTCCCATACTTTTGGATATTATGGCTGCTACGCTACTAGTGGTTATGTGCGTGCTCCGATTTATTTGTACACGATGGATGTCCTGAGCAATTT